>NW_022728493.1:904036-912559 GCF_011630105.1 Anneissia japonica | reverse complement strand
CTTCTATTAGTTTACAAAAACACTTAACTCTTTGATTGGACTAAGTTTTTTTTTTTTTTTATTAATCCTAATTACAATTAAACATAAAAAATCATAGACTATCAAATTTGATGTGACAAATTTGTGTGATTTCATATTATTTTCGATGTCTATTTTATATCAAATATGTTTCTTTGATGAATGAATTAAAGAGTTATCTATTACAGACGAATATGGGCATATCACATATTTGTCACATAAACTTTCAATCACTTCAGATTTACAACGTTGAGGTCGAAGTAGGTGTTTGGATATAAGGATTTAAAGTGACACAAGCACTTTAAACACAGGGAGCTTTCGATTTGTTCGACGACGCGACGCTAAAACGGAATCACTCCTACGTTATCTGCATACGAGATTTGGCCAAATTGCGTCCTAGAATACACGCTTTAACGTTCTTGCATGCGCAGATAACTTTAGGTATGTCATTTAGTTCTATGTCCTACCATCGTCGTGCAATCGAGAGCTCCATATTGATTAACATCTATTTAAATGACCTAATATTGTAAGATTGGCATTGATAGGTCGGAGTAGTTAGCTCTCTAAACGCTGATTGGTGTTTGCTAATCTAATGATTCAAAGTGACGCAAGCACATTAATGATATTGATAGCAGTGCATGCAAATTATTTCAAATCTCTAGTAATCATATAATCACCGAATATGAATGGCATGAATGCCGTTTTAGCTTAAAAAATGCACAAACCAAAGATGAGAGCTTATTAAGAAAGAGCTTGGACTACGATTTATGGTTAGGAATAAGTGATTTCAAATAAAGAAATCATACAATGACGTTAAGCGAACCATATTCTTGGTACCTCTTGTTACCTTAATTGACTATAAACATAATTATGAGGGTCATGTAGCAGAAGAACCTTTCAACATCGTAAAGATAGCCATTAGATATTAGACTAATACCGTTTGTAAGGGCGGTCGTTTTTAATGTAAAATCCGTGTAATAATGCTAAATATCGCTGCTTTAGTTACTTTTTCGTGTTAGGGAGAGCATAACAAACATTTAAAAAAATTTAATTTGAAGGTATTATCCTAATACTGGAATACACTCCCCGCTCCTCCACTGATAAATAATATACATTCTACTATAAAATTGAATAGATAGCAATTCTAATACAATTTGCCAAGATATTGTTATAATTAACACACTTAACAATAATATTAATTAACTAACTCATGTTTTCCTAATACATAAATCGAGCAAAGGTTATATCTTATAATACCAACAATTACCAATCCACAAGACGAAATATAATTAATAATTATAGTAACTTTTCTTTTTCTATTATTCATTCACTATTCAACAAGACAATATAAAAGAGACAAAGCAAAACAATCATACAAGCAATAGCTAAACAGCTAAAAAAAATATTTAAAAAATACATATAATAACATCTGGCTTATTAAGAAATAACTTCACATGCTTCAACAATCTTAATGCCAAAGTACTTCAAAAATATTCTTCTGGTTGTACATTTCACAGATTCATTTAAACCTGTATTTGATGGTCGACAGAATTACATTTTGATATAAAAATGTATGGGTTTACCACTATGACTATGATTGCTATAGTAACTTGATATTTCTCACACATTCGCAACAAGAATACCGGCTGCTGAGTTCAACACAAGCTATTTGCGTAAGCTAAATTATAGAGAGGAGGATATTAGGTTTAGTTTTATTAGTGGAATAATTACTAGGATATTTTAAAATTAATATTACTTTTAAATATTTCAATAATTATGATAGCATTGATATCATTTTTTTAGCGGTATCTTTTGTGTACGACAACATCATTTGAAAGAAGCCATAGGGCTATTGTTGTAGGCCTATGTTACCCACACCGACCTTGTTGTCAGTAGGGAATGCTATGTGATTCACGAGTGTGACACTCGTTCTGGTTTGGGACTTTAATCCCTGAAAATACAACATCATTGGATCTTACGCTCAATTCTATACAGCTGCTATCAAGAGCAGAAGTATCATTTTGTTTACTTCCCTCATAGGTCGCATTGCTAGTGTGCAAGTCTAGGATTGTGTTTATTGTCAGGCTTGCGTTTCCTAGTTTGATGTCCATGGCATTTTCTCTTGCAAAACATTTTAAGAAGGTGATTACGGAATGTAGAGTTAAAAAACGAGTAAATCAACGGATTTAGACAAGAATTAAAGAACGGCATCATAAGACCTATATTTTTTACTAGAGGTTTCAGTTTGCGATGCTTCGGAGACGCCAGCAACAGGTTGAATGTCCCATAAAATGTGTAACAGCTAACATACGCCACAAAAACGATGCAGAGAGTACACGCTGTGCGTACGTGCATATTAATATCACGTGACGTGGAATGTTTAAAGATGCCGTGTTTTCTCTTCCAAACGGTGGCGATGATAATGACGTAGATGAGACCCGTGACGGTGACCGGTACATAGAATAGCAACACATTGGCATAAGTGGTCTTGACGTATATAAACCACTTAGCTGGTAGCTTGCCCAACCTGCAAGCAAATTTAGACCTACCAGCATAGCCACGAAATACATTTAATTTGTTGTACTCGACCTGAAAGTTAATGAGTGATTAACGGATTATTAAAAAAAAATAAATAAATAAATAAAAAAAACAATTTAGTTTCCACAAATACACCAATCCAAATTTATCAAAAATATCTCATCTATTTATTCATTCATGCAGAATAGCACCCTTTATAATATGATTTCTTGTCGGATTATCCCGAACTTACTAAAGTTTCGTGTATGAGTATTGTGAGAATATGGACTTAAGCTGTGCTTAAGACGATACTTACTTATCCTAGAGAAATCGGAATATCAAGAAAATATTTTTTGGAAAGTTCAAAAGAGTTTATTTTAGAAACAAGGAATTTCAAGATAAATTGTTTTGAAAAGCAAGAAAATTATAAGTGCTACCGAATATTCGAAAAGGTGTAATTTAAAAATAATTTTCCTCAGAAGGACGAAATTCCAAGATAGCAATCTAGGAAAAACGAAATTCTGATACAACCATCTGTGAAAGACAAAATTCCAAATAACAATCTTGGAAAGGAAGAATTCAGAGGTAACAGTCTTGGAAAGACTAATATCTGAGATAACAATCTTGGAGAGACGAAATTCCGAGATAACAATCTTGGAAAGACAAAATCCCAAGATAACAATCTTTGAAAAATGGAATTCCGAGTTAACAATCTTGGAAAGATGGAATTCCGAGATCACAATCTTGGAAAGACGAAATTCCGAGATAACAATATTGGACTTAAGCTGTGCTTAAGACGATACTTACTTATCCTAGAGAAATCGGAATATCAAGAAAATATTTTTTGGAAAGTTCAAAAGAGTTTATTTTAGAAACAAGGAATTTCAAGATAAATTGTTTTAAAAAGCAAGAAAATTATAAGTGCTACCGAATATTCGAAAAGGTGTAATTTAAAAATAATTTTCCTCAGAAGGACGAAATTCCAAGATAGCAATCTAGGAAAAACGACATTCTGATACAACCATCTGTGAAAGACAAAATTCCAAATAACAATCTTGGAAAGGAAGAATTCAGAGGTAACAGTCTTGGAAAGACTAATATCTGAGATAACAATCTTGGAGAGACGAAATTCCGAGATAACAATCTTGGAAAGACAAAATCCCAAGATAACAATCTTTGAAAAATGGAATTCCGAGTTAACAATCTTGGAAAGATGGAATTCCGAGATCACAATCTTGGAAAGACGAAATTCCGAGATAACAATATTTGGAAAGACGAAATCCCGACATAACAATCTTGGAAAGACATAATTCATAAATAACTATCTTGAAAAAACGAAATTTTCAGATAAAAATCTTGGAAAAACGAAATTCTATAACAATCTTGGAAAGACGATATTCCGAGTTATTTCTCCTCAGCTCAAACATAGGTTTCTGTATATTTTCTATTTGCTCTTTAAAATCTTTTGTTGACTCTTCTGATAATTTTAAAAGGTGTCACAACATATTATATACACACTCTAGGTCTTTATTTGTTGTTTTTTTTAAATTATTATTTCACTATAATATTTGCTAAACAGCCAATTTTTAAAATAGGTTTGTGCGTGTGCGAATTACCAACCTGAAAGTTGTATGATTGGAGTGCTGTAGACAAGATGGCTAAAAACCACAAAATCCCTATGATTCGTTTAGTCCTCCTTAGCGTACAGTTTGTCTTGAACTTGATTGGTTGACACACTGCGTAATACCGATCCACTGCTATAGCAACCATCAAGAATACGGTGATGTTAAAGGCTGTGTAGCGACACCAACGGTGAAGTATACATTGTGCATTGTATCGCCATAGAATTGGCCAGGTCGATGGGTAGAACTCAGTGACATGAAACACCGCCACTCCAACAGCGAATAGATCCCCTGAGTTACATTCATAAATTTATTCATTGTTCACTTAAGCAACAGGATGACTTCTTAATAATGTAATAATAATAATAATAATAATAATAATAATAATAATAATAATAATAATAATAATAATAATAATAATAATAATAATAATAATAATAATAATAATAATAATAATAATAAAACTAATAAGAAAAAAAAAACAATGTTAATAGCAGTCATATCAGAAACTAACATAAAGAAATTTATCGTTGTACAAATCCCGGTGGCCCGATTTTCTGATCGGCTAGATAGTAAATTTCGAAATAAGGTTCATATAAATTAGGTAGCACACTCGTAGGGATATATAAAGGTATTAAGATATCCAGACGGGATTTAAACCCAAGACTTTCCGATTACCATTCGTTTGTTAGCCGAGTTTGGTATACTTCCACAGATTCCCCAATAGGCCTGTTCTCAACGCATTGCATTACACGCATTGAACAGAAAAAAAATTATACATACATATGGAGTAACCACTCTATCAGCTAAGATAGAAACCTATAAATATATGTATAATGATAGTGGTGAGAAACAACTATTATAATTATAATTATAATTATTGTACAATTCATCTTCAAATTCGAGACCACTTTTTAGACATGGCAAATTGGGATGGACACAGAGTACCGTCTCTAATTTTAAAACAATTCTTTACCAACACAGCTAAAATTTATCTCCAAATAGCAAATGGGAAGTTATAAAAACCCAGAGGCCGTATAATAGACATTATCAAGTGGTCTAAGGGATGAAAAGTGGAGGGTAATCAAAGCCTAAAAACTTTTCGTTTGTCGTGTGATTCTCTGTTTCTGGATCTACAAGATACTTTCTAAAAACAAATACGTAGAATGTTGTTTGAAAATCCAAGAAAAAGGGAAATAATTAAGGAATAAGAGAAGTACCATCAAATGAGAATTGACTTGACAAGAAAAAAAAGTATACTAAAATGATATAACAAGGACAAATGATTGAAAACATTGTTCAGTCGTTGATAATATTATGAAAATAATATTATTCTAAACATGTTTAATATAATAACATTAAATGTATTAGGCAATACCTCTTAGTTAATTATTGATTGATTATTGATTTTATATATTTTTCATGTATTGTTAAAAATTTACAAATGTGTAGTTTTACTAAAGTCGGAATCTCAGCAATAAAGTGTGAGCTTGATGTTTAAAAATAAGTGGCTATTTATTCATTCATTTTTATTCGTTTACTTATTTTGTTATTATTATCATTATTATTCTATATATATATTATATACCGGTACCGTATATATATTTATTTATTTATATTGATGACATACCTATTGCTAAGTTGAAAACATAAAGCGCTGCATTAGATTTTCGAAGAGCTTTTTTCGAGTAGATGACGATGACAAGGATGTTGCCAATAGTTGCTATAAATATGACGGCCAACAAGAAGGGAACTTCAAATTGCAGAACTTCTATAGACCAAGATTGATCGTCTATTGAATCATTCTTTATCTCTGAGTACAACGTTGACGTTTCACTTCCGTTTATCGCTTCCATTCTAGAGGAGTGCAGGGCCGGCTAAGGATCAGTATGGGTTATAAAGACGAAAAGTCTATATTAAAATCTACAAAGCTCTTTCACTAATTTTTAAATATTTTTTCATTCGTTTCGTTACATATTTAATGCCTTCTACAAAATCCGATGGAAAATGTTGGCCTAATAAGTAATATATAATAATTACATTTCAAATCTATCGTTAAAAAATAAAAATAGGATAGACTTAATTAACTTCATTAACAGGTATTTCAACCGCTCATGTGGTCAATTCAACATAAATGTCAATAGATTAAGAACAAACTTTTCGAATATATTAAGATGCACAACGTACGTAGGCCTACCAAGCACAGCGCAAAACGCACCGCGCTCAGGACATTATAATACTATAATCACAATACATTGTAAAAAAATATACAACCAAAATAGTGTATCATGTGCATATGAGTAAATTCAAAATCAAGTAGTTTATGATTTTAAAACTCAGTTTAAAGCACACACGCGATCAAAGTGATACGCCTTTTCCTCATGAACTCCGCAGCAAGGATTAGTAATATGCAACCATACTAACTAAATGTTTGGTACTTACGTTATTGTTCTCCTCGTTTAGAAAATGTCTGCGCAATTTATTCTTTAAACATATAAAGTCTACAGAACAATTTAAGTTTTTTACTGGCTTCTTCTGATGTACATTTGAACATCTTCCGAATCGAAAGAACGATTTATAAATAAAGGACTACAAATGTTAATGCAACAAATTATTTTGGATTCGGCTATCGACTTAGTGATTATTTATGTCCACATTGTAACTATTAACTACTGTAGGCCTATTTCTTATTAATGGTCAATAATTAACCATAATTAGTTGTTTCAATATATAAACTTCAATTTTTTTTCAATTAAAACAATGATATCGCTATTGTAAACCGTTTATGGTATAACGTATACAATACATTAAGTGCTTAAATTATATAATTTGGGTACTTAATGTATACTGTACTAAAATATTTAATTTCGTGTCAACCGTTTTATTTTCAACTATCGTAACCTTGAGTTGTCTTGGCCTTGTTTTGGGTGACTGAACATAAGCAAGAATTAAAATAGCTTCAGAAACATCACCATCATGATAATCACGAACGTCTCTCATTCTTAATATATCATGTCATTAAGTGTTATTAATGTTTTTCCTAATACTTTACTTTTTAGAAGTCATCAATTTCTTGTTCAATAGTATATAACTTTGTCTTTGTAAAAAATCACCGTAAAAGTACTTCCAAATTAGAGGTTGAATACTCTTTATAGATGTAATCATATACATTTCCAAAAAGGATTCAGTTATTTTTTTATTCAGTTATTCAGTAACTAAATCTACATTTACTATTCCATTTACCTTGTTTTAATATTAATCATAATTTTTTTACCATAGAATTTTTTTTTTATATATTTCTTTTTCAAACGACGATTCACATGGTCATAAGATACTGATAACGTTATTAGAAAAAGAAGTCCGAAAATGTATAAAATGTTTATTCTATTAACAAAATGAAAGTGCAAAAAAAATATTAATGCTTCCATAGGTTTAGCAGAATGACGTCATTCTGCTATAAAAATGTTTGGTAGCAAATATATTTACTTATTT
Source organism: Anneissia japonica (assembly GCF_011630105.1). Classification (NCBI taxonomy): domain Eukaryota; kingdom Metazoa; phylum Echinodermata; class Crinoidea; order Comatulida; family Comatulidae; genus Anneissia; species Anneissia japonica. Next base: position 904,910 of record NW_022728493.1, on the reverse strand, counting down.
GAGCCAGCCAGTGAATCATAATGCAATAAAAGACAATGAAATCAGTTGTTTGTGAGTCTTTGTTATGATTTTATACGTTCAGTTAAATTGATTCTATAATTACTGACGTCTCTGTCATTTGTACAACATTAAAACATATTGATATCATTACTGGTCCGATGTAGGCCTATAATTAACATTATTACGGATATAGTGATTATGTATAAGTATACATAAGTGCTCATTATAACCTAATTATAAAGGAACACCATTAAACAACATCTTGGTCTTCCACTCCATTACTTAAGCCTGATTATACTCTATCGCCGACAGCATTAGGCGATGCTGATTGGTCGGTCCAATCAGGGAACCTTCATCAGCGCAAGGTAATTCAACAAAAGGACGCACATCTCGGGACATCAAAGGTTATAACTTGGGCATCGACATTCTAGGCGCACGTGCGTCCCTACACGCTGAACGTCACAAAAACCATAGCAACCAGACCATAAACCGTCAGCGTACGTGACGATTTACCCACGCGCGTGTTAGTTGCCATGTTAGTCGCGCGTCGTGCGGTGATTACAAAGGCCTAATGATATTTTGAACTAACATTAGACTGAAATATATTCTTCATTTCAACATTAATTTTACCAAAATTGTGGTGAATTGTTGTTCATGAGACTCACTTCGCAGAAAAAAAAAATAAATGTTCCGTATATATTCAAATGTTCGTCGTCGGCACTTTATGCCAACATTGTCAAAATGACAGATTAATGTTACATAAGAACATGAAATTTTATAAAATTCGTAAATTTTGAATTGCTATAACTTTTCATTTTCTTGGTCAATTTTCACAAATCAAATTGCAATTTATAGAAGCATTTAACAAGCTCGC
>NW_022728493.1:899415-903869 GCF_011630105.1 Anneissia japonica | reverse complement strand
CATCTAGAACTTGCATATTTTTTTAACTTCTTTAATTCTTTAACTATTTCTTTATATCTAAAACTAATACTTTCCTAAAAGTGCTCATTGATCTTTAAATAAGTTTTTTGTTTTAAAATTATCTATTCACTCACAAACAGTTTAGCTATAATCTACTTCCACTGATGTATAGTGATGCTTATATTAACTAAACTCTTAATACACCAATTGCCAACATAACAACCCAGATGTGGAGCACCAGCGTCCATGTTGTGGTGTCAGCTTTCAGACGGGAAGACGAATTATCTGAATATAAAGAAAAATATACAGGTATAAAATAGAGTGAGAGATTTTCATGAAACAAATATATTATTTTCATTTTGTGATATCAGAATAATTATGTAATGGATGAAGTAAATGAGTTCAAATATCTTGGTATAATAATAGATCACAAGTTAAATTGTCATAGTACTCTTCGGCACCATTTTAAGACAGGCTAACAAAGATTATACCGTACCTTATGAACAAATTAAACGAACTTAAAGTCAACAATGAAATCCATATCATATGTTTTAGATCCAATATACTTACTGTTATTTCATTCTCCAGTATTGTTTGGAGCATGTAAGATAAATGTAAGAGAGTTACTATACGGGCTTGTAAAATAATGAGCATAAAACATAAACTTGAATTTAGCGATAATTCTAGCCTTAAAACTGTCTTAAAAAAGCGCTCCAAAAAGGACAATTACACCAACAGCTGAATCGGTAAGAAGAACAACACATCAATTCATGCAAATAAAAAAAAATCCAAAATATTTGATTAGGAATTTCAAATAAATATTCTAAACTATAATTACCGTAAAATTGCATCAATTATAATATTAATTTATCAATATAAATTTCAAAGGAATTGTTAGAATTTAAATAGAAAGATCAATACAAAAGACAAAACAGCAAATGTTCTATTATATTTTTTAACAGCAAAAAGCCAGTACATAAAAATAAATCTTAAAATGAGTTATAGCGATATTAATTTAGTTTTATATATATTGCATTCAATGTGCGTATAAATACTACAAAAATAGATGCATAAACAGAAGTAATAACATTATTACACAAATAATAGCACCTATCTAAGCAAAAGAAATGACTTGACACCTGTGCTGGGAGATGTTAGAAAGAAGTTTAGCTATTTGAAGAGGAAGGATTAAAGATTGAAATTAAATAATTCAGGATCAGAGATGATACGTAATAACTTGATAATTGTCACCCGCACTGGAATAATGTCTACCTCACGGGACGGAGAGACGTGGCGTTCTGTAGAGCCGGCCCTGTGGTGGCCTCAGTCTACCACTACTTTCAATATAACAGTTGGCAACTTACATAAACCAATATCAAACGGGCCTCCCTTCACAACCGTTCGTGGTAGATTGAGTCCACCACGGCTAACGCACACCAAACCATCCTCCCTGCCCTCCTCACCAGTCTATCCCATCCCAGCTAATTTATTTACATCCCCACCCCATGTCAGTAAGCAATACACACAGACACAACCAACTACTGACACTGAATAAATACAATTTGTATAAACGATACATACGTGAATTTGTAGTTTCTTTGTCACAGTGAGAGTGTTGCCTCACAAGCAGCAGAGTTCAATGTTTTAGAAAGTGTCTGACGCTGGTAGTTATAGTGAACCATTGAGGCAATGCATTACAGAAGTCAAGTTTAGATGAAATTAAGGCAAGAACAAGAGAAGAAACAGCGATAGAAGATGAGATATAAGGTATTATACGGCGAAGATGAAAGTAACCAGATCGGCGGTCAGATGAAATATAGCTAGGCCTACTGAAATCAATATGTTTGTCAAGGCATCACTAAAAAGTCACTATTATTAATTAAGTGAATTTCTAAAAGTTTTATCAGATAACTCACAAAACAACCTTAAAACATGAAGTTTAATTTTTAACATATCATCAACATAATTAGAGTATTCTTCATATTAGTTTATTTATTTTTTTTATATTTGTGTATTGTATTTTGTTTTTCTTTTGGTAGCCTGATTGTATGTTGTTTATTGCAGGACCATGCTGTTGTAAAACATCGTTACTACCTCGCCTGAATATAGTGTCCTGCACAAATAATAAATAATTAAATAAAATATTACAGAGGTAGATCCAGGATTTTGAAATAGAGGGGGCCCAGGGAGGGACTTTCAGAGATCGTGAATGTAGACCACCTCAGCCCCACCATATTTGGGGCTGAGGTAAGAACATTTATGAATATGACAACAGACGGCCGGATATGGCACTCTCAGAACTACATTTGGTTGTAATTTTGTCCCCAATATTTTTCTAAATAATTTTGAAAAATTACGAGGAGGTGGGGTGGGGGATGCCTGCTCGGCTCCCCCTTGGATCCACTAATGTATTGCAATACATAAATGTATCGATTTATCAACTACAAACACAGGGTATTATAATAGATGTAAAATAATTATTCTAAAAGTAATATCCATTTTTTTGCCAACCGGGTGTACACCATTTGTGATATAGATGTGGATAGAGATACCAGTAAATAAATCAAATTTAGACTTATAATAAATACAAAGTAAACATTATCGTCTGTAAACTTACTAATAACATTTCCGACGTGGTACAAAGAAATTGTTCCACTAGCTCGACCAGTTACCATCAACATAGGACTATTATTAGGACTATCTTTGGCATCGAGGAACCTATGGAAATACATCATGTTAGAATAGATACTTTTATATCATACTTACTCTTTCTTTATAAATTCATTAATACTAAATGATTCATATTAACAATTGTGCTAATCAAATAAATGACTACGGTATACATATGTGGCAAAGACAAGCCAAACCAGTCACTCGTCGCAAATCGTGTTTCAGAGAAAATGGCCAAAACATGCTAAAATGTCAAATTTAAAAAAAATCTATTTTATTTCACTAAACTAAACTTGATATATCTACACACCATCCTATGCTGTTATTTTCCCCATTTTCAATGTTAAAACAACACTTTTTAAGGATTTAAAGATAGTTTCTGCATGAGAAATGCCTGAAATTATAAACTTTAAATTTCTCATATATTGTTCTTTAAACAGCTGTGTGGTTAAACGCTTGTAACTTCATAAGGAAATGTCCGATTTGAATGATTTTTTTACCATTTTATAGCTATTAATTTGCTCTCTAACACATTAATTATTAATAACACAAAATCGATTTTTGCGACGAGTGACTGGTTTGGCTTGTCTTTGCCACATATACAACTTAATTTACGTGATTATTTATAACAAAGAGTAGGGTCCTGGGTGTGATGTGTATACACTTGATTCAGAAGAGACTATCTCAAATTGTTATAGCCTAGGCTAATTTGAGCCCAAAGAACAACTTGGGATGCGTGTCAGAATCTGTATCCTGGACGAAAAGCCTAAATGATCTCACATTTAAACAACAAAAAAAGAATAAATAAAATAAATTGAAACTGTTTTTTAGTAAACTCACATCATATCACTAGGTCGAAGGTCTCCCATCTCCATGTTCTTGTAAAGTTCCTGGAACGTCTTGTCCAAACGTCCACCACGGAAAATCGATTCAAATACAGGCTTAGTGCTACCTGCTGGAAGGCTGTAGACCATGATCGTAGAAACACGGTCAATAGCAATGAATATGAGGCGTTTTCCTTGAGCCTCACCCATTACAATCGATTCACACTCAACGCCCTGAAGAAAAAATAACATTTAATATAATAAGTGTAGAAAATAATGGTAGGCCTAGTGGTAGTAATTTGTGAATAGAAGTAGTGGTAGTAATTATAATAATAACAGGGGTCCCAGGTTGTGCAAGTCAAATTCCTGGAGAGGTTTTCAACGGGTATACGAGCGTGCAAGTGCACACAAGTAGGCTACAAACTATAGGTTTCGGTCGCTTTTAATACGTTATTGTCGCATAGAATGTTATTAAATATTATGTCTGCCTTATTGTCTGCAATACAATGGGAAATACAATTGGAAAATTTTCTTAGCATAGGATCTACGTGTTACCTTGTTATCTGACCTGACGTCCTTTAGATCAGTCGGTCTGTTATTCGTTGGGCTCCTAGTAGTACTGTCAGCATTAAATATAGAATTAAAATACTGCTTGTGTTTTAAGGCAACCTCATCTCCACTGTCGTATACTTGATGCATGTCACTGGCGCGCCATATAGAGAACCCTCTCCCACCATAGAAGAATACAGTTTTAATTTTTCCCTGTTCATCCAAGCCGTCGATTTGGCTGATTTCAAGCTGACCTTTGGCCAAGAAGAAACAAAAATATACGGAATACATTAATTTATTTTGTTATTAGAATAATTAGATACTGTTTCTCTCGATCTAGACCATGGAGGTCTGTTTGATATATAATTTTGCCAAGGAAACTTTTCCAAACAACTGGATATATACCGATAT
>NW_022728493.1:889849-899388 GCF_011630105.1 Anneissia japonica | reverse complement strand
CATTTAAGTATATTATGATCTTTAATTCGACACTTACCTAGTTGTCTATTATTTCCTAAAGATTTTAAAAGATCCGGTGATATTTGCTTCGAGAACATATTTCCTGCGAGGGAAAACACAATAAATGATAATAACAAGAGCACTCAGTAGAGAGCAATATATCCGTCCACCGCAAATCCCGTTCTTTAAAATAAATCTCTCAAAATATGTTCCTAATTTACTTAAGCCACCACCACCCCCACCCAACTCACTTTATGTTGCTAATTTACTAAAGCCACCACCACCCGACTCACTTCTCTTCGCTCCTCTTCTAAAACACAAAGTAACACTTTTTATTTCAAAGAGGGGCACTACTTCCACTTCCATCCAGGATCTTTTTTAGAGTGGGCATTTTTTGATTTTGTAATCCGAAATGCTTTGCTAAAAGACACAAAAAATCCACCCCACACTCAAAAGTTTCATCAAAAACGATGACATACATTTAAAAAATACAAAAAAAGTCTTGAACATAGTAAAGACAAAGAAATACAAAAATCACAGAGCCAAGCAATGACCAGTCAGGAATTGGGGGAAAGGGACGATAATGTAAATTAGTTAGACGGCAAAGAGCTGGAAAGCACTGAATTTCTTAATCTTTTAGTTCTACAAAAATTCACTTCGATCAGTGTTCCTAAGTATTCTGCCGAAAGCTTCTCCACTATTTCATTCAGATCAGTTGATTAGTTTTTGAAATATCTGGTCTAGGACGTTTTCCTTTAAATGGTCCTCGTATCCACACCCACGCCGGACCCTCACCACAATTTTAATCGTTTCTTCATTGGGTCATACCTCGCACTTCCTGTAACTTTCATTTAGCTGTTTTTGAGATATTTCGAACACAAACACACTCCCACATGAAAACGTGGCACACACACACAAATTAGTTGTTGTTGACTTAGCTATTTTTGTTGTTGCTGTTGTCATTGTTATTATTATTATCGACTGTTATGTACTTTGGTTACTTACTTTCAGCCATTGTACTTGCTCTCTCCGATTCGTGAAACGTAACACCACCCTGATCAAGCTCAACATCAGCGCCCTCATTGGCAGTTATAACGTAACCTTCGCCATTGTTCTCAAAGTATGCCAATCCGTCTGGTTGATACAAACTGTAGATAGGATACTTCCTCATTTTCGTACCTAATTGATTAAAAGAAAATATTCGTAAAAGTTATCCATTATTATTAAAATACATATAATATATATATACTAACTTACTTATAGATGTGATTCTCCAATTCTACATAATCGGAGTGGAGCCGAAAACCTAGCACTTAACAGAATACTTAGGTGTTCGTTTAGTGTTTCTTCCGATTGTGTAGTGACTTTGGCTTGCCTAATTTCTATTTTTAAATTACGGGACTTCTTAAACCAGGGGTCACAATAGTACCGCCTGTTGGAGCAGTAAACAACATATTTTATGTATTAGTGATGTATTCGGCCCTCTGCAAATATGATAGCTATATCGGCCTTACTGACTGTATGTACCGTATGTATTCATAGCATAATTTACTTATAGAGATGAACAATACAAATTCACACAGTATGATGTATTGTATACCTAAAACATATAAAATTATTGAAGAGTATATTTTTGACAAACTTTGGCGATAGTTTATTTGGGCACGAATAAAAATCGATCTATATTGGCGTCGAATAATATCATCCTTATTATTAATATTCGGCCTCTCTGACCAAGAAGTTACAAACTCTGAGTATAATCCAACATCATGTAAAACAATAATTGGGTTGCCATCCCCTCTCTTGGGAAGAACAACATAAAAATAGTTGGGTTTTTTTTTTAAAGTATTAAACAGTGTATAATGTTACCTCCGTCTCCGCTACTGGCGTCCAACCTCAAATTAGCCCATTGTTTAGCACCAAGCGAAAACACACTTTCGAGTGTTTTAGTCGCCATATCGATGGTTAAAACCGCATTATTTTCCTTAAGAAGAAGTATGTATCGAATATGTTAATACAACAATTACATACTATATACAATTACTACCAAATTAATGGTACATTAAGTGCTATGCACCAGCGTGACTTGATTTTTGCAGATTATTCGCAGTTTTTTTCATCATCAATATTACCGGCTTTCATTCCCTTATTACATTCTGGATTGCATCCATTTAGAAGTTATAGGAAAGCTTCCAGTTTAATATAAAGCTATAATGCAGTAGGATCCTTTTCTTGTCATAATTTTATTTGAGAAAATAATTCTTTGTGCTTTAATGTATATTCAATTTGTGACCGTAAGAAGTTGGATATAATATCTGTTCCTGAACTGTGAATGCTGTGCATTAGTTTATATTTTTTATAAATTAAGAAAGTAATGTTGAACACAAAATTTAGCAGAGAATTATACAACATAAGAACCTCCGGCTTACCTGCAAAGTTACGTAGAGTTTTGTTTCGTCATTGTTAAAAGCGATTGATTCCGGTTCAAGGTTCATAGACAGGGAGGATGGAGCGTATGGCTTGCGGATTCCATATTGGATGTATTCAAATTCTCTGAGAGCAAACAGTTAAATGTTATAAATTATTAAAATGTTAATAATAATAGCAATAATTTTAATAATATTAATAATAGGCCTAATTTAACTTGTTCGGAAAACAGTTGGAACACCTTTAGCTATACTAAAAGAAAAACAACCTGTGTACCGTAAACTGGGGTAACATTGGCATGCAGGGTAACTTTGGCAGTTCACTACCTGCAAACTTTGTCGGCTCGTTCGGAGGATTTCTATTTATCTGATTGGAGAATGGTTGTTACCAACTTGTTCAGAAATAAATAATTTCATTATATCAAGCTTGATTTTTTTTTTAAAACAATATGTTTTTATAAAAATATAAGAAAGACTTTAGGGGCGTGGCCTAATTTTAAGGGTCATTTTAAAAAATTGCGAATAAATAGAAAAAAAATAAAATCGAAGACAGGCCATATGGTAACGCCCTCTAGTTGTGTCAAATGTAAAGAAAATCGTGTACAAAAGCCAGATTAAAAGGCAAAATACTGAAAAACAACAATGCTGTGGGAAACAAAAACAGGATCTCAATAGAGATACAAAAATGATAAGCAACAGCTAAAAAGTAAACGTAAGTAAACAGCCAGAAATAGAACCAGAGCTTTCGGACAACACTAGTCCTTCCTCAATGGCGAGTGAGTGAGGGTTGAAAAAGCTAGATGTATATACAATATAAAATATACATATAAAACGTAATATGTGATCCACATATTCCCTAGATATCTCAATATTAACGACAATGAGATGGCAACGACTTAAAATGTGTGTGGTAATGGTGGTGGATGTGTGTGTAATCTTCATCGAGAGTGCTCTTAGATAGAAGCAAAAAAAATACGCATTTGTTAAAAATATGGGAGAGTACAATACTTGCAGAAACATTAAACTCGCCGAAAATTGTTTACATACAATTTAAAAGAAGTCGTGAGCATTTTTTTTTTTGTGCAGACTGTATATTTTTACAAATAATTTTGTATTATTAACGTTAATCATTAACATTTAGGCCTACACATTAAACAGTATTCTTTACAATTACATGGCCTATGATTCACGTATTTCCGGTGAGTCAGTGTCAGCCTCCTTGCAAAGAATTACAAATTTTTGGATTTTCTCCAAAATTCAGTTTAACAAATTGATAGCATGCTTCTGAATGTAAAATTCAATCCTATTATTTTCGTTCAAGGTGATAAGTACTGATGATGTAAAATAAATTGTGTATGTTGGAGATTAGGTGTACGGTGTTAAAATTCACAATAGGCCTATTAAAATAGTCTCCATATTATTAAATTACTGTAATTGCCAAGATTAGAAGCAATAAGTAAGCCCTTATGTGTTATTCTTATGCAAGTTATGCATTCCGTGTTGTTCTAATCGGTGACTTTTTTTCCCAGTGTGAACACAGCAAACTCACGTTATTGTAACATCCGTAAACGTTGTGAACGTTGTTTAAGTCATGTCAGAATATATTGTAACGTTAACAAAATTTTGCAGCAACAATCTGAAGCTAAGTTATAAATACGTGTTTATGGTTCTACTGAAAAAAAAATCGTTTTAAATACAAAGTGCAACGTTATAAAGCTCTGTACAGATAAGTTTTCTTAGACAAAAATTGTCGCATGCTCATATAGGCTATCATATATGATGTGCCTATAATATATGGGCATGATGTGATACCATCATGACCATATTTAGACATGTCACATGGCTTTTTTTCAAATAAAATGTTATAGTTAGCACAGGGCTTTATAACATAAAACGGCATAGGACACTGGGATGTTCGTTAACATAGAAACATTATTATCTATTGAACTCATACATGCAATAATGACATAGTTGTAGCTTGTGAAGGAAAATCCGGAAAATTGTCTGCTAAGCTTCTCCTGAGATGGTAGACTATGTACGTTATATTAAAGATCGAAATGGCAAATAAATATTCAATGCTTGCGATCACACCACGTAAATAGTTCTATCTCGACGTTCCGAAATGATTGCTCTGTCGTCCTCGAAATAACATGTAGTGAGAGTCTGTTACCATGTTCATTTCATCAATATTCTGTGAGGATGGTCCATCAGCCGGAGTTAATTATTAGGGACCCTCAATTCAAAAACAAAAAAACAAAGGAAATCAAATAGATTATCTAAATAATTTAAAGAATTAGCCAAAGAAAAAACGAAAAATATAAAAGGAATACAAATAGAAAATAATAATAAATAAATGAATAAACAAAGAAATAAGTTCATAATCATATATATGTATATTTAAAATGAAATTAAATTGACTAATAATTAATTAATAAGAAAGGAAAGGGGATAATTGTGAGTTATTAAAGATAAAGTAAAATATAACACAGTTTGACAAATTAAAAGAACACAAACAGAAAAAATTAAAATGAAACACAATGTGTTCTGGCCAACCTGAAGGGCGACATGAGAAAGAAATTAAACTAGGGAAGAGGGATAGCTTTGGAGGATAGATTCAAAGAATGAGAAAATTGTAGCATTTTTTTTAGTTAGTAGAAAAAGCAAATAAAAATAAGAGGGGCATTAAGACTGCAGGAAAGTTCTAAGCAGGACCTAGGAATATGAAGGTCAATTTCAGTGATCTGGTGAGTATACATGCGGCCATTTTAATGATTTTAGTGATGGATGGCATCTTATGGTGACAGGTTCTCTTCAATTCTTGTTATGAAGGCAAATTATTTAAACATAATTATTCTCAACACCTATCAGACAATTTCAGAACTACTTGCCTGGTGTACCGGATTAACCTACATCCTCATCATTTTTACCTTTGATTGTGTGGATCCGATCCAGAGAGTGCGTGGTAGGATTATATACCTTGAATATCTTCAGGAATCCGTCCAACGCGGGGAAATCCTTATGTTCTTGTATCATTGCAAAGTAGTTACCGCATATTGCAATGTCTTCCACATTCTGAGTCAATCGGTGTTTGTGGATGATAATTGGTTTAGTTGGCTTAGATACATCAACAATGTGAAGGTATCGAGAACCTACAAGAATATATGTTATATATGAAACAAATTCAAAACCAGTCATAATAATGAATTACAAATTACAATACTCGAATTTTTCAACAGAGTCATTTAACAAGCCCCAGAAATACCAGAATATTGTTTCTCTGGTTTTATGTTGGCCTATAACAATAAAAGTACTATAAAATACTGTATATAAAAATATTCATATTGATGATGATAATAATAGGCCTAATAATGATGACGATGATACACCTAATATGTTTTACTATTATCATTATCATTATAAACGCTATCAACATCATCATTGTCTATATCATTACACATCATTACTCATCATTATTATTGTTATTATTATTATTATTATTATATTATTATTATTATTATTATTATTATTATTATTATTATTATTATTATTACTATTACTATTATTACAACTAGGCCTACTTCTACTATTATTAGGCCTATATTGATTATTTAATATATTTAATTGTTTATTCATCAATATACAAAAACCTATGCATTTTTAGGAATTCCTTACCTGCTGTGTAGATGAGTTTATTGCGGACATCGTAAGCAGTTTCCTCGACAGCGTTACGGTTGAAGTCGTACACACCCTTCCCTTTGGCATAATCGTAGGGCATATATAAAGAGGATACTGAACTTAAACCGATTACTGCTTCACTAACGTACACACAACCATAAATGTAGAGAATTCCTATAAGAATCATAGTTTTACAGTTGAAGTAGGAAATAATCAAGTTTTACCGATCTGTTGTTAGAGTAGTGTCAGTGTAGTAGTAAGATTTAAATGTATGATTTGAATAGCCTAATCAGAACTTCCTATTACTCAGAAACTATTTTTCGGTGTATGACGATTCATTATAAGCCTCACACTTGCACTAAGTATCTTCTTTCCAGGGGTTAGCACCAGTGGCAACAGGAAGAAAAGTATTAAAATCGTAGGGGAAAAAATAATATGTATTTTTGCATAATGTTAGACATTAATATGTAGATTAAATAAGATTGTTTTAAGTACCTAAATTATCATAATTTTCCGGGCCTTCCCTGCAACCCCTAACTAATATATAGAAGTGGTTGGCGCACTGGTGGTGACTTGGATTCCAACTTTGAGGTCGGGGGTTAGAAATTCTTGCTTTGCAAGTCGCTTGTGTCCTTGTGCAAGGAACTTTTTGTCTAATTTGTCTCTCTCTACCGAGGAGTATAAATGAGCACCTGGTAGGATGCTGTGGCATTGACTGTACTAGTTTGGTGTTCTGACTCTGAGTGCCCGATTTTCGATTCTTGTGTTTATATGATAGTATTTTCTCTTGTATTATCCATCGTTTCCATATGTATTCCTACTTTTTATGTCGATACCGTGTAAATGGTATAGGCTTACACCAAAATAATGTAACTATGAAGCCCCTTTCCTTAAATTGCCCCAGATGACATTTAAACTTGGTAAACATTAATCAGGGGCGGATCCAGAAATGTCCAAAAGGGGGGGCCGGAAGGGGGGCCGAAAGTTGGGCCGATTGAGACAACACTGTCGTAGGGGGTCCGGGGGCATGCCCCCGTGAAATTTTTGTGTTCTAGACGCCCGAACATAACATTTGAGGCATTCTTGGCCATCAGTTTTTCCTTTTTCTCTCTTTTTTTTTTCTTTTTTTTTCTTTTTTTACCTTCCAAAAGGGGGGGCCGGGGCCGGGCCGGCCCCCCCCTAAATCCGCCCCTGTTAATTTAACCAAGTGCGACAGCTTCTCCGTTATACAGAATGTGACAAGGTTTATTCAGAATACGGCAGGCTATGGAAGTGCTATATTTGAATACAAAGTGTGATTCCTAGTTTCACAGTATAGGCCTAAATACACATCAGACATACAAAGTGCGACAGTACAAACGTGCATTAAAGGCAGGGGTGGTGAAAACGGGGGAAAACAAAGAAAAAAATTATTTATCTACATATTAGTAGAATCTAAAATCGATTAAATAAGCTTTTGAAACCCTCCTAAATATTTATATATACCACTTTTCTCTCGTAGGGGACATTTCTCTTTCATTTAGCAAGGAAAATAAACTAAGACCTATCTATCAAGCTAACCTAACTTAACTACAACCTACCTATAGACCAACCTGAGTTATATGAGAGAGAAGGATGAAAAATTATACAAAATGAAAAAGAATCAATGTTGTATTGAGGAATGTATTGGAATGATACTGATTATTATTTTAACGTAGGCAAGGAGAAAACATGTTATTTCTTATATTACCTGTACTCGAATAAGATATGATAAGTTTAACTTTATTGCTAAAAAAAAATGTTTATGACACCGGAAAATATAACCTTTTATTAAATTAGTGTGTAGAATGTTCACCCCTGCAGTCGTAATGGAATAATCTTCCCAGGGCAGTTCCTAACCATGTGAAAATTCTGTGTGTGACCAAAACACTGTAAACAGCAGTGACATTTGGTTTGTTTTGATATTATTTAGCAATTCGTTTATTGATTGAGTTTTTGTTAGCTCAAAGTTGCTGAGGAAGGACAAGGCCTAAGGAAAAACAAGCAAGTTTTTCAGAAGTTATCAAGGAGGTATGGAGGTTTTTCTTCCAACGTTCATCAACACGACTAAGCCTAGGCTAGGGCCAGGCAGGCCTATCTATATACCTAGTCCTAGACCTACCTAGGCTAGGCCTTTATTTAGTTAGGATGGGTAGCCTTGTTGGCATAGGATAGATACTTTACTAGGCTAGGCCTATCTACAGGCCTAGGGCTAGTTTAAACCATGACTAGGTCATAGGCCTAGCTAGGACTTTTAATCTATGTCTCGGCATGTTATACATTTAACTTTGTTGCGATTTTTTCAGAGATACGTACAGTAGTTTAGACAGTACAACATAAACATAGCCTAGCCTAGGCCTATAGTTCTAGGCCCTAATAATTATACCAAGGACTAGAGGTATAACTCCTTGATTATAACATAGGCCTACATAAGCTTGTAGATCTAACCATAGAGCATGGCCTATAGACCTACTACTAGGTGGGTGTGTTCACAAATTTTTGATTATTTTATTAATTGTGGTTTTCATTGTAATATTTTTAAAACACTCAATGGTGCATATTAATAACAAATTTATTGATATTGTATTACACCTTTTTAATTAAATTGTAATATTAGTTGTTTATTAATTAATTTTATTTATTTATATTATTTATGTCCGTTGATATGTCCGAGACGAACTTGTTCTTAGAATTATTTTATCAGAACTTTAAAACTATTTTCTGCAAAGCAATGGTTCTATTTTTATATTTCATATCTCGCATTGTAGGCCTTCCCTTAGAAATAGAACTTCTAAACATTTCTTTTATGATGCAATTCTTGTATTTTCAATTTTATTTTTATTATTTAATTAACTTTTGACAATGTTTTAATGAATTTGTTGATGATTTTGTATATATATGCTAATTCATTCAAAATGGTATATTTATTCAAAATTCAAAATTCAAATTAAGACATAAAACATAGCAGCCAAAAGGCTGAATTGCGAATTATGTTAACAATTAAAACCATTAAAAAAATCAAACAGCAAGGATAAAAAAACAAGTACATCAAAAAGGAGAAAAATATTGCATAAGGATCGATATTCTATCCAATTCGTCATTATTATAATTATTGTTATTATTATTACTATTAATTTATTTAGTTATGAATACTAATATAAAAAAGATAAAAAAACATCATAACAAGTAGATCAAAAAAAGAGAAAAAAGGATTGCACAAAGATCGAAATTTGTCATTATTATTATAATTATTATAATTGTTATTATTATTATAGTTAAGAAAAGTAATACAAATCAAAAAGGACATCATAACAAAAACATCAAAAAGAGAAAAAAGATTGCACTAAGCTCAAAACATAATCATTATCATTACAATTAAGAATATTTTAATCAATATTATTGTCATTATTATTTATTATC
>NW_022728493.1:878028-888603 GCF_011630105.1 Anneissia japonica | reverse complement strand
AAATTAGTGTGTAGAATGTTCACCCCTGCAGTCGTAATGGAATAATCTTCCCAGGGCAGTTCCTAACCATGTGAAAATTCTGTGTGTGACCAAAACACTGTAAACAGCAGTGACATTTGGTTTGTTTTGATATTATTTAGCAATTCGTTTATTGATTGAGTTTTTGTTAGCTCAAAGTTGCTGAGGAAGGACAAGGCCTAAGGAAAAACAAGCAAGTTTTTCAGAAGTTATCAAGGAGGTATGGAGGTTTTTCTTCCAACGTTCATCAACACGACTAAGCCTAGGCTAGGGCCAGGCAGGCCTATCTATATACCTAGTCCTAGACCTACCTAGGCTAGGCCTTTATTTAGTTAGGATGGGTAGCCTTGTTGGCATAGGATAGATACTTTACTAGGCTAGGCCTATCTACAGGCCTAGGGCTAGTTTAAACCATGACTAGGTCATAGGCCTAGCTAGGACTTTTAAGCTGTGTCTCGGCATGTTATACATTTAACTTTGTTGCGATTTTTTCAGAGATACGTACAATAGTTTAGACAGTACAACCTTAACATAGCCTAGCCTAGGCCTATAGTTCTAGGCCCTAATAATTATACCAAGGACTAGAGATATAACTCCTTGATTATAACATAGGCCTACATAAGCTTGTAGATCTAACCATAGAGCATGGCCTATAGACCTACTACTTGGTGGGTGTGTTCACAAATTTTTGATTATTTTATTAATTGTGGTTTTCATTGTAATATTTTTATCACACTCAATGGTGCATATTAATAACAAATTTATTGATATTGTATTACACCTTTTTAATTAAATTGTAATATTAGTTGTTTATTAATTAATTTTATTTATTTATATTATTTATGTCAGTTGATATGTCCGAGACGAACTTGTTCTTAGAATTATTTTATCAGAACTTTAAAACTATTTTCTGCAAAGCAATGGTTCTATTTTTATATTTCATATCTCGCATTGTAGGCCTCCCCTTGGAAATAGAACTTCTAAACATTTCTTTTATGATGCAATTCTTGTATTTTCAATTTTATTTTTATTATTTAATTAACTTTTGACAATGTTTTAATGAATTTGTTGATGATTTTGTATATATATGCTAATTAATGTTCATTGGCGTCGGAGACGTTGATTTATTTCACATTTGTCAATCTTGTTCGAGCGTATTTTTGCTCTCTCTGTTACTTTGTCAGTTTTAATATTTGGGCTAAAAAATGAATGTAATGAAACTGGCCACCCTTTCCATATTTATATTCATTTATCTATTTGTAAACAAACCAACAGCGAAGACAAGAATCGCCACTTGTACAGGATTGCTAAAAATATAAAACAGTGTATACTGGTTACGAGATACAAAGATAATTAAAAATGATTGCACTTACTTTGCCGAAAGAGATTACGAGTACCGACTATAATGTAATAACAGAGTAATAAATATTTTTAACTAAAAATTAAATAAATTACTCAGAAATATAACCAGAGACAAGCCTCTAGATCTAAAAAACTGAAAAATAAATTCCTAAAAATATCCACTTCTGGACAAACGTTAGGAAAATCATTATATACAAGGGCGTCAGAAGCAGTCCAGATATGGCCGGACCAATAATTTACAACTCAATATCGTTTGTAAACCAAAAATACTATTTTCTCTGACGCATTTAAACGTAACTTGCACATTCAGCTTATTAAAAATATGAAATTGAAATGATTTCATTTTTTACTGTAGTTAATTATCAATAGATTAGGCCTATTTATCATGATTTGATTCACCACGTAAATAATATTCCGGCCCCAAAGTCTAGACTCAGAAATACCAGGATGGTGCCCGACGGGGAATTTTATTTTATTTTGTTTTATTTCAACATTTAAAAAGGTAGTCATTCCAACTTCCCCGAAGGGAGGCTGATGTTCAGGCTGGGGTCACTCTAAGTTAACATATTTTTTTGTTTAGCCAATTTGCTAAAGTCAACCATTTTTTTTTTTTTTTTAGCCAATTGAAGCAGTCTTTAGCCAAAATTTGATGAAAATTGTTAAAAATAATTTTAGCCAAAACTTGCTGACAGGACATGGTGTCCAACATGTTCGTCAGTGGAGTTCGAACCATATAAATATAATTACAATGATAAGAAAAAAAGGAAGGATTTTCAAAGCAGCACCGATATTTCTAAATGCTGCACTTTGCTGTTAATTTATCTATATCCAGAAAGCTATGAAGTATCAGTCAAAGGCCTAGTATCTTAAGTTATAATTAAAAATACAAATTGAATCCTCCAATAAAAGAGAAAAACTTGTCCAAGGAGTCCTGTGCTATGCAAACATGCCCCATTGTGCTTTACAAATCAATTAATTGTACAACTAAGAAGATTTTTAAGATAAAAAATTAAATTTATATTGTATATTTGATTGTTTTAATATATACACTAAATCAAAACGTTCAAATGTTTTACAATTACAATTCAATGAAAAATAAATGAATAATCATACAGTAATAATGATAATAATAACTTACTAATAATAAACAGAAGTGTGGAGAATGCTGCTATTTATTGTTTAGATTACAATTTACAAAGAATAGGCCAGGCAATTTGTATCGGTTTGAAGAAGACCATATTTTATTTATTTCATAAATTATAGTTTATAATATTAATATCCTAAGTCATCATAGGCCTAGGCTAGATACAAGCAACTTACATGTTATTAATATTATTATTTATCATTCATTCATTTACAGGCGAAATTAACATGTTATCATCGACGATTCACATTGCAACCTACCCTGTCTGCACAACGTTTCTCTAGTCTGCAGTGTTTTACTTGAAGAGTATGCCTAAAATAGAGAGACGGGCCTGCCTTAACTAGAGGCTAGACTAGGCCTCTCTAGGTTAAATAGAGAGGCCTGCTAGCGACTATACATAGGGCCTAGGCATAGATGATAGACTTTCAGAACAAAAATATAATCGTAACGAAAATAAAGATTCGTCCTCACTTTATCTTCTGAAAATAATACATGCATTGATTAATTTACTTCCAAAGTTAGGTAAATATGATTTGTGCTTCATCTCGAGGGACCTACTGTTTGATTGAAAAAAAAGTAAATAAATAAATAAAATTTGATTTTGGGCGAAGTTAACGGATACAATTGATAAAAATGCAGCTGGGCGGATGTGGGGAGAGGGGCCTGCAGATGGTGCAATCGCACCCACTAAATTGTATTAGGAAAAATATTTGTTATAATGGTGATAGTGAATGAATTACCGGTCAGATTATATCAGGTAGACAGTGCAATTTCTGGGCATATTCTCAAAATGTTTGCACCTCAGCCCCAACCACAGCATTTTGCTATAAAATGATGGCAGTATGCTAATTAAATAAAACATGTGTTATATATACACAGGGTACTGTATGCTTATTTCTCCATGAATAAATAAAGTGCGAGAAACACAAAAATAATTACATTATATAATGCAATATGAATAACAAGGAATGTGCACATATTATATTTATACGAGTTGACGGATGTTGTGAAATACATATAAAAAGATGTGGCCTAATTAAATTAAACATGTGTTATGAATACACAGGGTACAATATGCTGTGCGTTATTTATCAAACCTATTAAATGTCTTTCGACAGACAAACAGACTGCTGGTATATTATTATTATTATTATAATTATTATTATTATCTAGTAAACTTTTGGTTTATTAATAGCAGGAGGACCATGTATCATATGTAGGTATTCTCATCATATGGACAGATCTACCAGGTGATAAATACTCATTAGAGCAATAAGAATAGGGGAATTAACTTTGGGTAGAGGGGACTTACATTTCTTCAGGGGTTCAACTCAGGCCCTATAATAAGTATGTTAACTTATGGAATCTCATGGTGACGAATATATAATGATAAGGCATGAAGGGTTATTGATATATTTAGTACAAGTATGAATGATTAATATAATAGAATAGTACTGTACTACAAAGACAAAACTAATAATAAGAAGTCAAGCAATATTTGGCTGGACCAATAAAAATAGCTTCCAACAGGTGCCTGATATTGACGATATACGATTAACAAATGCATTTTTGCAAATATTAACTTTGGAAAAGGAAACATCGAAAACACTAATATTTACAAAGTCTGCGATTAGGAACTTTAAATATAAAGAAAGAATTTAAATTATAGTTTTTTTTTAATACTTTTAAAAAGAAATATTAAGCTAATGTATTTTCTTCTGGCAAAGAGATTGGATTTCAGATTAATATCGTTAAGAAAATTAAGTTGGTCAGTAGGTTCAGGACTGATGTAGCGCAAGACTTCAGAATGCATTATTAACTCCAGCATTAAATAAGCATAAGCTAGATTATTTTTAGGCTATGTTCAGACTTGGAGTTAAGCCCAGCTCAAGATTAACTTTGCCAGGTGTTTAGACTAGCTGGATTAGACAGGCGCGAGAACCGAAAGTTAAATTTGCGTACTTATAAACCGGAAACAGGAAATGATTTCCAAAACATTGCGCACAAAACGTACGTTCGCTTACAGCTCGCCAGCCACTACGTCATTGAATGCTGGTTGGTCAATTATTGATACACCGAAGTGATTAAAGCCAGGCCTAGTATCTATAGGGACAACGCCCGGCTTGAAAGGCACCTAGTTCAGACTGGAAGGTGGATAAGCTCAATGAGTTGAGTTTATCCACCTAGTTTGAACTATACCAGAGTCCATGAAAATCATGCAGCTTGCTATTAATTACATTTTGTTTCTTCATAATTTAACTTTGGTTTTACAGGAAATCAGTGATGGACAGCAAGGAAACAGCTGACGAGTTTAAGGGAAAATTAGAGATGATGTTCAGTGGTGCATTTTCATGTCTCAAAATTATGACTGGCCTTGAGGTGGGACTTTTTGAGGTTTTGTCACAATTCACAGAACCTAAGTCATATGTCGAGATTGCAGATGCAGGAAAGCTGAAACCAAGGTACAACCAGGTACTATAGTGATATTTGGGGTTGGGTGTTGGGGTCTTAGGCGTTCGTTAGTTAATATTGCTAGGAACAATGTGTAGTACAGTACCTGTATGATTAATAATTGTTTAGATAATTGAATAATATTTTTTTACAATTT
Source organism: Anneissia japonica (assembly GCF_011630105.1). Taxonomy (NCBI): domain Eukaryota; kingdom Metazoa; phylum Echinodermata; class Crinoidea; order Comatulida; family Comatulidae; genus Anneissia; species Anneissia japonica. The sequence continues at coordinate 883,471 of NW_022728493.1, read as the reverse complement.
CTCAAAGCTCGGTTGCAAAGAATGGAAGAACTGCAAAATTCTTCCTCTATCAAATGTGGCACAGACTATTTTAGGGCAGGGGCTCAGACCAGGGTACATGCTGTACTGAAGGGCTGCCAAAAGTAACCCTGTACAAAAAGTATTAGGCTACTATGCTAAAGACTGATAAAGATTTTTTTTTTTGATGTGTATGTGGGGGAGGTGGGAGGGTGTGGGTGTAGTTTACAATTAAGATTTACAACAAGCTCAGAACAAATTACCTCAGAAATTGAAAGGGGCGCCATTTTACTTCTTGCCCTGGGCTCCAAAAACTCCAATTTACGCCACTGGAAATAATTACTCAAATTACATAGTGTTGAAACATACACTATGGAAATTACTGAAATGCCACAGGTTTTGGAAGGCTTGTGTTTGAAAACAGTAGCAAAATATGTCTTAAATATTAGCTGCAGTATTTTATATGAAATCAAGCAATATTTTCACCTTTATATTTTTTTTTATTTCCCTTTATAAGAATTTTTTTTTTCCATAAGTATGACATTACTGATAGGCTTGCTTATCATTTTGGTATTTCACCATACCATAAATTATAAATTCAATGACCTTTTGTTAATTCTACTTATATGAAAAGGATTGCACTCATGAATATTAATGTAAATATTGATCACAACATCATCAAACCATTAAGGAATTTTAAAAATAAAGGAATCTTTTGTAGAATTATTATAAACCCAATTAAATTTAATTATTAATTGTTAAAAAATATTATATTATTATTAAGAATTTCATATATTAACAATATTTAATTTGTTTATTGCAGTCAAAAAAGTGTAAAAAAAAAATTTGAAAATTCATATACCACCCATAAAATGGACTAACAGTTCTTAGTAGCATCAATAGACCTTTCCAGAGTGTCAATTAAACTTATCAACTGACTAATCAGAACAGCGCTAGGGATACGCGCGCGTCTTACAAACACACGTGTTGTCCTACAAACGCACGTGTTCGCGTATGTTTTAACACTGCCGTCTTGTGGGACCTTAGCAACAATATCCAAGGGGCGGGGCTTAGCGGAAAGGTCCATTGTAGGAGTAGGTGATGTCTTAAGTCTCATAGATCTGCAAAAGTATGTTTTAATTATTATTGATAACACCAAGGTTGCTATATATATCTACTGAGATAATACCTTAATCAACTGAGAATAGACACAAAATATTCCATGTTGTAATTAAACTATTGTTCACAACACGTACTGTTGTTGAAATTTTAGACCGTATCTTCCTTACGTGACCTGAATTGATGTAGATTTCAAGTCATTTTCCACTCAGTGTACTGAGGAAGACCGTAGTACCGTATACTTATACGGTCGAAAATTTCATGGTAGGAAAGTTTTTGTGTGCTGAGATCAAAAGTTTAAACTTTCATTACATTTGTACACCAACAGAATAGCTATTTTTTTAATATTCCATGTTTTTTATTATTTTTTTCCGGTTAAACAGGTGTCAGTCCTGAGCAATATATTGACTTTGCAAGTCATATGTCTAAGGTGTCTGCCCTGTCGGTCGACCACCATCTCATTACATATATTGAGCAAATTGATGGCCTAACTGATATGCTTGGTAAATATTAAATATTTCTTGTTATTTTTAATCACAATATACAGTAAAAAGTGCAATGTATTCTATAAAAGATACATAAAACAGCGTAAAGCAAATATTAAAGTATATAGAAGCAGTTTGGTGCAGCAGGAACAGTTTGGCTTACCGATGTTGAGATGGGGTTTCAATCCCTTGTGCACTGTATTTGTGTCCTATAACCTGGGTTTTTTTTCAATAGCAAATATATAACTGTCTTACTTGTAGGTGGCAATTCCCTTGCACAAAGACAAACATACATAAACGATGCTTTACACAAACTAAATCTCAATGTGATGTTTAGGGAGTGGAGTTGTTTTAGTCAGAAAAAAATCCTGCAACACTGACAGGAATTGAACCCAAGACCCTGGGATTGGAAGGCAAGCATCTTACCACCAAGCCATTCAACTCCACCTGGAAAGGTGCTCTATAAATAGACCACCGTAAAACCTCAAATAGAAACCCAATGGGCCTTAATATCCAGAAGAAGCCCATCTCAAAGTTGAACCCCCTCTTTAGTTTACAAAAGTAGCCTAAAAAAAGAAGCCTACCTCGAAAAGAAGCCTATTTTCAAGACACCATGGGTTTCTTTTCAAGACAGTACATACGCTATACGTGAATTTCAAAGAAACAAAATAAATTTAAAATGTGCTTGGTTTACATTGTAGTTTTGTTGATTTAATGCTGGTTTATACACTCCATGATGTAGACTGATATTACAATGGCCCTATTTATTGTTTATGGTAGTAATTCCCATAATTCCCAAAATTTACAACATTTGTTTTCAAAAGAAGCCCCCCCCCCCTTCACCTCTCTTTACCTTGGAAAAGCCCAGGACTTCTATTCAAAGTTTTACTCTATAATAAATAAATATATAAAACATACTTTGGGAACGTAATCACAAAATCAATCAGTCCAGCAGTTTGCTACAGGATACTTGAGTGGAGACTTTTCCTCTCAAAGTAGTGTGACAGAAAAAACAAAGGCGATGGCGATAATGGTGGCAGCAATATCTACAGTATGATGATGAATTGATCAGGAAACTATGCCCCTAATTTTAAAATATAATAAATTTAAAGAATATAATATATTCAGTTAAACAATGTAAAAGACATTGTTTAACTGAACATTGTTGAGACAAAGAATTAAATCATATTCAGGTTGATGACATAATGAGAGAAGTGTGTATAATAACAGAAGTTGTGTTTACACGTTTACAATTTCGTTCTTAGATGCTGGTGCTAAAGTTCTTGATTTGGCTTGCGGGACTGGACACACTACGATTGTCATGGCAGAACGCTTTCCTAAATCCACGTTCATTGGTGGAGACTTTATGCCGAAGCAGCTCGATGTTGGCCGGGAAATGATGAAAGAGCGCCATCTATCAAACGTCACATTGCAGCAACTAGATGTTGAGAACTTGCCAATGGAATGGACAGCAAGTTTTGATTTTATACTGTGCCACTATGCCGTCCACGACTTAGGAAATCCGGAAAAGGGGCTGCAAGAATTCCACAGGGTTCTCAAAGCCAGTGGTTTTGGGTTGATTGTTGATGTCAACCTCCATAGCAAACACTCCGATAACAAACAGAACCATTTTTCCAACATAGAGTATGGATTTAGTGAGTCACACTGCCTGCCAGCCTCACTTTGGTTTGAAGGTGGCTGGGGCTTAGGAGTTGGATGGGGTGTAGAATATGCTACAGATTTTATTGGGTCTTGTGGGTTTGAGGTAAAAATGATTGAAAATGGCCATACTGTATCATATATTATCAGGAAAAGAAATCACTAAATAGAACATATTTATGTGAATAGTTATTTTTAATATTTTATTATAATATCATACAATGATAATCATTAACTGTAAACATTAATATGGTTTATAGTACAGGTAGTTTTATTGTAATTCATGCTATGTTTAGTTTTAAAAGTAATTTCTTCTAGTTGTTTGATGGTGTTGCTGGTGATGATGTTGGTAGTTGTGGTTCTGGTGTAGTTTCTGTTGCTATTCCTTTTTTGTTATTGTTGATGTTGTTTTTAGTTGGAGGGATTTTTTTGTTGGTACTGCTATTCTTGTTCTTGTTATACAGTATTTGAAGTTGCTGTTGTTTGTGGTGGTGCTTTTGTTGCTGCTGCAAATGTTGTAGTTGATGATGTTTTTGCAATATGACAAGGCTTCCATTAAGATTTTATAGAGTACTACAACAATTACTGTTACTGTAATTTAATTTTATCTTGTCAGTTTGCTCTCGAACAAGAATTCTAAAATACCACTACCAGTCTTTTCTTCAAACTACATAACTTTACGCCATTAGTTTATGTTTTTCATCTGATTGGTCTTTTAGCAATTATGCAAACACCTTGAATTTAAGTTAATCATTTTTTTATTTACATTTAAAAATTTGTTTCAGGAAATATAGGAGTTTCTAGGCAAAATAAAAATACTCAGACTTTCCTTAAATAAGCATTGTATAACAGTAGTGTCGTGATTGTTTTGAAATGTGACAAATTACATTTTTTTCAGGCTTAATACCAATGTTTTCAAGTTTAGTCGGTCCATGGACTTTTGCTTAAGACATACATCAGTTAACTGCAGACTTGCCATCCCAAAATTATCGTACTGTGTTGTTAAATGTTAAACTGAATAATTAGCATAAAAATATGGCAGTATTGTATACTTTAGTACAGAGAAGCTGTAATACTTTACTCATATATTTGGCAATAGAAAATCATTCCAATAAAATATGACCTATCATTTTAAATATCAATTTCATTTTTTTTTGTCCCTGATCCTGGTTATTGGCATGGCAAGCCTCACTCCAAACCATTTGACTTAGTCAATCATAACAAAGTCAGTAATCTATAATTGATCTAAAATTTACTCTGTCGTTTGTTCTCTGGATTTATACCTTTTTTGCATGACAGAAGAAGATAAATATAAGGGTATAACTTATAATGGTAAAACCCTACATGGTGGTAGATACACAGATGGAACTAAACTAGGTATTCTTTTATTTGTTATCCATAAACAAAAATAAAATAACCCAGGTCATGTGCAACAAACTTTAAGCTTGGCTTGCATTAGACATTTTTTTTTTTTACAAAGACAAAGCATAAAATCCAGGGGTGGTGCCAGGATTTGCCTGACGGAGGGGCCGAGATCGCCGATTTGGGGGGGGGTTGGGTGACCGATGTCCCGATGAGGGGGGCGGATGCCCCGATGAGGGTTCAAATTTCGTAGACGAAAGCAAATTTGGCGTGCTCGAGCTTCGATTAAAAGTTTCGAAAGCTGTCCAGGGGGGCGAAGCTCTCGAAAATTTTGACAATTTAGGAATTTCAAAGGCTTATTTAATCGACTTTAGAGTCTATTAAGATGTAGAAAATACATATACTTCTTTTTTCTCCCCGACAAATTGTGCTGGCGCCACCCCTGATAAAATCTACCCTTGGTCAAATCGTACAGCTGTTTGGACTAAATATGTTTTAGGACTGCAGAATGGTGGTTTTTAATTGGAGGAATCCCTAATTATAGGGAGACCTGTACAACTAATTATAATAAGCACAAAACATTAGCAACACAATTTAATGTACAATTCGAATATGTGGGTAGTATTCATTTAATAATTATACGTTTTTTTTTAATTGTTAAATAATAGCTTGTTTTATCCTATGATGATGTTTCTCTTGTATTCATACTTTTTCTTTGTATATTGTTGCTGTAAATTAATAAAAGTTAAAACTTTAATAATTCAGTAATATTCGTTGCTGCACAACTTTTTATTATTGTTTTTATATCGCTAAATATTAGG
>NW_022728493.1:873049-874089 GCF_011630105.1 Anneissia japonica | reverse complement strand
TTGGTCCACGTGTGTTCAAATAAAACAGAAAATAATGATGCGGAAACGTTTGAGTTAGACAGTAGAACACAATATTATTCAGGAAACGAATATTTCGTCTTGTCCTCAAGATCAACGTAACTGATTACAAAAGTTGGCAAATACTAGATCCATAGGCGTAGATCCCGGGGGATGGGGGATATATCCCCACCCCCAATATTTGACAAGGGGGGATGGTCCATTGTATCATCCCCCCAATATTTTGACTATGTATGGGATAAAATGGAGATTTACACACTTCAAAGACTGTCACAGAAATAATTTGCACTGTATTATGCGCTTACAAAGAAAATTAGCATAATGTTGATAACAAAATTATTTTATCTGGTACCAATCTAAGCTCTTCTTTCCTTAGATGTTAGATGTGCTGGCAAGGAGAGCCACATTTCACACTGAAGGGTGTGTACGACATCAGTAATGTTATGTCAATTCCAAGAATGTTTAAGGTTATATCGGTTGATGAGGAATTTATTGATTAGGCCTATAATAGCAAATTGCATCAATTTATTTTGCAAAAACAAGGTTTCCAGCTTCAGAGGGGGGCACATCTCCTGTCCGCACAAGGGCACATATTGGTGCTAACACCAGGCGCGTAACAGGGATCTTGGGTCAGAGTGGGTATTTATTTTTTAATTTTTTTTTTATTTTTTAATTTTTATAGAGGGTAACCCTTCTAATTTAGCCCAGTAGGTTAATTGATATTCAGGACCCTCTTTAATAACATAAAAGAACAGTACAAATAACTTCATTACAACATAATAATAATAATAACAACAACAACAACAATCCTCATTCACCATCTATACACATTGAGGCCCTTCTTTTAGGTTAAAATGATCTATCTTAAATTTGTCCTTCTTGAGTTTGTTTAAATAACTTAATAGGATAAAACTAAAAAAGCCCTAAAAAAATGCCCGCCAAGCGCGCAAAATATTTTTGTGTTTATAATTCTAATTTCGTCGGAATTGATGAAAACTCCCTAAAATGTGCAATTTATAGAG
>NW_022728493.1:864894-873041 GCF_011630105.1 Anneissia japonica | reverse complement strand
CGTAACAAGAAATGCGCGCAAAGAATTTGAGAATTTTAGGCACTTTCAGAGGATGCATTTGTCAAGGGGTGGAGAGAGATTTTCCAAAGATGGATATTTTCCCCTTGTCCCCCGGTGTTCTTAATGTTAATTTCGTTGGAATTGATCAAAACTCCCTAAAATGTGCAATTTTTAGGGGAAATTTGGCCATGCTAACAAGAAATGCGCGCGAAATTTGAGGTTTTTAGGGACTTTCAGGGGATGAAAAGGCATTTATAAAGGGGTGGGGAAGATTTTTCAAAGATAGATATTTTCACCTTATTCCCCAGTGGTTACGCCATCGGGCAGCATAGATCAAAGGAATTATGACAGTTTTTAAAGTGGAGAAGGGGTTACAGAGTGTTGTGAGTCTGGTCATTATGATATCTTCCTTTTTATTCTTGTCTTTATTTTTCTCTTATCTTTTTCTTTCCTTTTCTTTTCCTCTTCTTTCTCTTTCCCTCAACCTCCCCTATTTCTTTTCTCTTATTACCCAGCCCGGTACGACGGCTTGGTCAACCCGGTAAAAACCGTCAGGGGAGGGGCAGTTCCCCCCGCCCCCGCGCCTGTTACGACGCCAATCATCCCCCTCAATGAAAAATATTTTTCTACGCCACTGACTAGATCCAATATAAAATAGGTCCATGATAAAACAATAAACAGTCGGCAATAAATAAAAGAGGGTGACTCATTCAATCAATTTCGCATATCCTATTGTTACTTTCGTTGTGGATCATCAGCAGGGGTTAAAATAATACATACCGTATGTGTGTGCATTAGCCAACCACGGTTGTAATCGGGGTAAGCCACCTAATTCTCTGTATTTCTCATAGTATTTTCTATACCATTTAATTCTGAGTAATTCTAGACCAACTGGTTACCATCGTGGATGGAATTCATTGTCTCAACGACTGCATTTGTTGCAAGATTAGGTGATCAGGATCGCTTCAAACATGAACGGGTTAATCTTGTATATTTTTTTGTAATTGTGTTATAATAGTTCATAGTCCATTCTAGTCTCTATCTTTATCTTTCTGTATATAGGGATTGAAACCCAAATTTAATTTTAACATGGCAGTTAGTAAATTGATTTCATTGCGCAACAATTCAATATGAGTAGTACTGTAATAATATACACATAAACTCATATCCTAAAAAAATTTTCTAGTATCGACCCGCATCTGAGAAAGTCCTTCTTCTTGATATAGTCGGGATATTGAATTCATACCTGTACCCTGATGTCAGGAACGCTATGGTGGGCCTTAGTGAATAAATAAAATGTGAACAAATTTGGAAAATATGGCATCTCTAGATCCAATAAATAGCAGCTGGCAATTACCTGCAAAGCAGCTACCCCTATTCCAACCCCATGCAGGATCGATGAACCCCCCCCCCCGGAACCATATGACAATTTAGAGGTTTCAAAGGCTTCAATTATCTGACGACCACTGGCGCCACCTCAACAACACGCCACGGATGGTATGTCAACGACGCGCAAAAGCACTATCCTCCATCAATATCCAATTAGAGGAGCAATATTGGGCATTGTTAAAAATAGCGCTCCGGAAATTTTCGGTTCTATTAGTAATCTAGTCGCCGGGTTATACTGTATTTGTTGTAGTACTGTATCAGTATAGTTTCGCGCCGTCGTCGAATTAGCCATATTGGTAAGTAACACCTGTTGCGTTTTTATTTTTGAAGGCAGGATATGAGTTATAGATGAGGTGACCCTTGTGGGGATGAATCCATAAATAGTTTAAACTAGCAGATAGGTATTAACGATTTGATTCCGTTTCAATAAAGGGCAGTGTATATGTCAAACAGTGAACTTACAATCACTCTTCAAACTATTCTTACCAAAGAAAAAGTCTGTATCGGTATAATTGCGCGTACGTACCACTAACAGGTTGAATCAAAACGTAATAAAATATATGTAAACAATAATGTGAAACTGTTGAAAAAAACACTTACATAGATTTAACAATTTTACTTAAAAAAAAAAAATTAAACTATCATAAAAGTGATCGAAATCACAAGCAACAAGACTACAGTATTAAATTCGTTGGGTACTGCAGAAAAATGCCCCGTTTTAATATACACGCGTCAACAACTGTCAACAACGCTTGTTGACGGTTTGTAGGACCCCCCACCCCCGGAAATCCGATCATCGCCAGCGCCTTGCATCCCTTGCCAAAAGGCGCGGTATAAATCTGTATTATTTTTACCTTCATCCTGAATTATCCAGTCAAGGTCAAAATAATATGGCCAGTCCACCTCTTCATTCCAATATATTCAAAAGCTTTCTATAGTTAAGACTAGCTTTATTGTTGAAGTGCAACCATGTAAACCAACCCACACCACAACGGAATAGCAGTCTTTTGGGGGGTTTTAGATTCCTGTACTTCATACCTGTTTCAATGCCTTTAGGCTACACTTTTGTATTTCAAAACAAGACTGAGGCTGAAATTGCTTAAAAATTGATGAACAAAATAAGAACAAATTTAGGCTAAGGTAAAATGGAAAACCAACAAGTCTTATCAGTCATGTGCAGCAAATTTAATTATATATATATACATATATATACATATATATATGTATATATATAATTAAATTTGCTGTATATATCATTAAAATACTAGTATAATAAATATATATATATATATATATAGTATGTATATATATGTAAATGTAGTGATATGCTATATATACAGTAGTTAAGTACTGTATCTTAGGCTGTAGCTTTAGTGGATTTTCATCTATAGTATAATACGCCTTTTTCACGAATCGGTAGACATCTTGAAGTGATGACAAACATTGCGAATCAGCGGTGCGTAACCAACAGAAATAAGATAAGCTTTTGGGCGGATTTTTTGACATCATGTTATTTAAAAAATCATAACACTACTAAGATAGGCTTTTCTTTTTCAATCTTGATTTCAGAGGTCAACAAAATTTTTCAATTTTTTTTCAATCATATAGTGGTGTAGACTGGTCTTTTAAGAACATTTTCGTGGAAACACTTTTTGGATACGACGCCCCGTTATGGAGTTATGATTTTTTAAATAACATGATGTCAGAAAATCAGCCCAAAAGCTTATCTTATTTCTGTTGGTTACGCACCGCTGATTCGCAATGTTTGTCATCACTTCAAGATGTCTACCGATTCGTGAAAAAGGCGTATTGCAGCTGCTGTATAGCATTGTGGTTTTGTTTGAATTATCTAAGACATTGCCTAGGTTTCCATGACAACTGGTAGATAAGTAGGTTTTGTGGTTGGAGTTAGTAACCTGGAGATGTGTGCTTTGATAGATTTAGTGTAGTTAGTATCGAGTGAGCAGTAGTATTAATAAATAGTGTGTTTCATATTGGATTCCATATATCTTGTTGCTCGCTGTTTTATTTTGTTTGTAGCTGAAAAAAACCTGGGTGGAGATTACTATTATTATTATTGTATAGAGAGCTACATATATATATATAATAAATTTGCTGCATATATTAAAATACTAGTATAATAAATATTTTATTTTGAGACAGATACAGAACTTTGTTTATATATATATTTGTATATATATACATATATATATACATAAATATGTACATGTATATGTATATGTATGTATATCTTTACTTAGATATATTATATATATGTGTAATATATATGTATATTTATAATATATATGTACATGTATATATATAGCATGTATATATATATATATATATATATATATATATATATATATATATATTTGTTTTGATTTTTTACTTAGATATATTCTGTCAAAGGGTTGATTCGATTTCATCACCATAACGATGTCGGTAAGTTATATGAAAGTAGAGTTATAACGTATTCTAATGCCTATTTATATGATTATACAAATAAATGAGAGGAAGAATGATGTAATTAAGATGCATATCTGAAAGATGAGAAATGGTAGAAAATTAGGAGGGAAATAGATAGAGACATTTAAGGGCTGAACCAAGATGGAAGAGTAGTGGACCACTTTGCAAGCAGAATGACCCCACTGGAACAAGTCTGAAGAATGGGTTGTCTTTTTGACACCAACATTATTTTTTTATTGTCTATTCCCAGTTTTTTAAAATTTAGCTGGATTAAATATCCCTATTGTGAGTGGTGTACAAATGACCGTAAAAATGACAAATAATCATTTTGGGATTAATTCTAACATATCGTAAGCAGCAGTCCTATGAGCAGGCCTGTAGCGTGACTTAATTTGTGGGAGGTTCTGTGGAAAGTGGACCCTTTGGCTTGTATGATCTCTGATACTTTGGAAAACATTGTAAATATATCTACGAATATCAATTTTTCTTTTTAAATGCAGACTTTCTCCAGTTTTTGGCCGGTTCATCCTAACCCACTTAGCTCACACCCCACCCCCATCCCCCATGCTACGGACCTGTATGAGCCCTAGGTCCTTGTCTAGTGCCTAGTGGTTTAGCAAGAATTAGAGACAGAATCGCAATCAGCACTACCAGAGACTCTTAATTTCAAATGAAATTATCTGTTAATATGCTTTTTATTTGTAACTTTTACAGACTCAAGGGTATATCATGTTAAGCTACGAATGGGGCAACCAACCGTAAGTGTATCAATAGTAGCTTCCTAAAAATATAATTTAATAATACTATTGTTTTTATCATCATCATCATTATCATTATTATCAAATCAAATATTTTATAAAATATAGTTACAAATTTATTGTTTAATTATAAAATACTGCATATTATCATCATCATCATCGCCATTAATATATTATTATTAAAGATGTATTGTCCTTGGAAATTGACAAAAAATCATAAAATATAATTTTGAAATTAACTTGCTTATTTGCAGTAACATATTTAAATTATTAACTTGAGGAGATTTTATTTGGGTTTATACAGTACGTATCTATTTCACACCAAAAAATAAAAAAATAAAAAAATAAACGCCTCTCTCGAATTTATAAACTGCCTTAAAAAAACGACTTTTCAACAGTAAATGCACCGGGGCGTTTATTCAAATAAATACGGTGCATATGCCTTTAATGGTTCTTGTGGACAACCTTTTATTGTGCTGTTTTTTGTTTTTGTTTTTTTATTTTTTCACAAATTAATTACATTTTAGAATTGTCAAAAAGATAAGAGAGAAGTTGGGACAACTAGGTTACAGGGTGTGGATTGATGTAGAGAAAATGAAAGGATTCATTTACACTACAATGGCTAAAGCCGTTAAAGAAGCTGACCTTGTCCTGGTTTGCTTGTCTAAGAAGTATGAAGAAAGTGAAAATTGCAAATCAGGTAATATTATTATTATTATTATTAATATTATTATTATTATTTTTATTATTATTATTTTTATTATTATTATTATTTTTGTTATTATTATTATTATTATTGTTATTATTATTGTTATTGTTATTGTTATTATTATTGTTATTATTATTTTTATTGTTATTGTTATTATTATTATTGTTATTGTTATTATTATTATTGTTATTATTATTATTATAAATATTGTCACTACCACTACTACCACCACTGTACTACTACTGTACTACTACTACTCAGGGGCGGATTTGTGGTGGGGGGGGGGGGAGTTAGCGGTATTTTTATTAGTAGTTTTTCAAAACTTGGTGAATTTTGCAAAGACTTAGTTTTATGTTATTTTTATTGTTGTATGTAGTTAAAATATTTGGCTAATCCTTTGTAATTCAGAGGGTAGCTGCATTAGAGAGTTTAAGAGGAAGTTCATTCCTTTAAAGATGGAGGACTCTTACAAATTTGACGACTGGGTTGCAGCCATGTTCGGAAGCCATTTGTATGTAAATTTCTCAGATGAGTCGGCCTTCGATGAAAAGTTTAAAGAATTGCTGAGACTTTTAGAGGATTACCCAAACTTGGTAAGGACCAAAAACATTTTTTTTTATTCTTAAAGGCTGTTTTCCACTAGGCAGATTTATTTGTGCAAATCGAAAGTGTCAGTTTGCCTACTAAGCTCTGATTGGTTGAGCATTTTTTCGCTTTGCAAGTATTCGCAAGTAGAAACAGTTCGAGCTACTGATTTCGCTGAAGCGAAAAACTGTGATAGAAATGTGAGTGCGCACGCGAATAAGCCGACGCTTTTGGTTCACACAAATAAATAAATTTGTCTAGTGGAAAATAGGTTTTAATCTCACAATTTATGTTTTGAATGCTTAAGATTTATTCAGCATTACTACTTTAGTGATTACCGTAAATGCTCACATAAGTGCCAATCTCAAATAAGCACCACACCAAAACTGATTTTTTCCCCGCTAAATACCGCTCTTGAATAAACGCAGTGGTGCTTTCGAGAGTGTAATATTAGCCTGTGTGTAATGAAACACTTTGAGAAACAGGGTTTCAAAATGTACAGTGTTAAAATGAATAAACACATCAAGACATTTCTTTATAAACTAAAAAGTAAGGACCTTTGATATGCTTACCGAACTACGGGAATACATGAAAGGTAACATGGGAACGAGCATGAGGAGCGCATATTTCTAGCGCCGCTCTTGAATAAGAATTCAGTTGCGGTTTCATTTTGTTTTTGTTTTCTCTTAACAGAAGCCTCAAGATCCTAATCCAGACCCACTTGTAACTTTGCTGCCACCACTTCCACCAGCAGAAGCTAGTCCAACATCTTCCGGGGCAACAAGATCACCTGAAAATCCAGGTTAGTTTAGTAACCTTCATGACATTCAACAATGGTTAAGTTTAAAAGGGTCTTACCTAAACCCAATTAGACTTGTCGAAATCCCAAATTTTTTTCTATTTTAATTCTGGGCAGTGCCAACGAGCGAATTATTGGTGAGAGGGGTTGCCTTGACTGCCTTTGCAGGCGCATTTTTTTTTAGCACATTCTTGTAATGATTATAAGACCTAGCGCTGTATGTTATGTATCATGGTCCAGGTAGAATGAAAATGCGCCAAATGCACCACAACGGCAGTCAGATTCCTGGTTCCACAACTGAGGGATTTTGTTTGCATATAAGTAAATTATTTCAAACAATTCTTAATTTCATATTTAAATACAAATGTCTTAGTGTAAGCCTTAACTTTTTTTTCAATAATTATTATTTAATGCAAAGTGAAACAAAGCTCGACTAGCTTTTAAGTGTATTTTTGGTTTCCTTATCTGCATATATGTCACTTGTGTTTTCTTGAAAAAAAAGGCGTTTTTTGATTGGTTCTAAGCCCCTACCGTACTTATCATTCCTCAGAGACCAATCACACCGTAGGGAGGTTATGATTTTACTGTGCATCTTAAAAAGAGCACTTTAGTTATAATTTTCAGATATTATTTATACAGAGTGCTGACAGCTGTACAGTTTTTGACTGTAGGATAATAGATGGAACATTTCACACTAGCAGTCCCTTGCGTAAACTATATTTATCCACCAGTCGCGTATCCCTGAGCCCACTTTTTTCTAAAAAAAAAAAAAAATAATAATAATAATAATAACAAATTAATTACTCTGGCATGAAAATAAGTTTACTTTTTTGGTGTTAGGATAATGCACTGAAATTAGAGAGCTACTATGAAAAAGCCTGCGTTGTCGCTATCATTGAATTTAAGTATTTACCTTTATTTAAGGAGATTATAAAATCATGACACGTGGAATTGAAGTGACACTTTTATTGTGGTGGTGGAGAATGTATAGCTGACTTGCTAACGCTATTACTACCCATGCACTTTGGTGTTACAGGGGTTTATTTATGAATTTGAGTAGCAGGAGAAATTTGAAAGTAACAGGAGAGTAAATTGAAATAGGCCGAGGATTTAGGAGGCTGCCTAGGCCCCCCATCGGGGTCCAGGGGCAGAGCCCTGGTCGGGGGTCAAGGGGGTGAAGCGCCATTGGGCTCCAGGGTTTTAGAGTTTTTTAAGCCCATTTGATGGCATTTTTCTACATCACTTTTTTAAAAACAGTTTTTCAGAATCAACTACTGAGCTGTAAAAAAGTTGATATTTTTACATACTGTATTCTTCATACATAGGCCTAGCCAAATAGATACTGTAAACCAGAAACTTTCGCGAATGGATGATTTCGGCCGTTTTCGCGACATTAAACTTTCGCGAATCTCAAAAAGCCTAAATTTTATTCATGAGA
>NW_022728493.1:851225-864643 GCF_011630105.1 Anneissia japonica | reverse complement strand
CTCACCCAGGCGCGACTGCCGAACTTTGAACTTTAACTTTGTTTACGCCGCGAGTTCATGAAAGTCAAGCATGGAGTCTGAAAATTGGTAGACATTTTAACGAACTTTCAACAGAAAGGAACATCAAAATGAGTGCATACTATTGCAAATTAACTTCGTGTAGGTAAATAATGTTCTTTACAGGCCTGTTTCGCTATTTATATTGGTGGTTTTTGTATTAATTTTTACAGCATTGATTGAAGTAGCCGGCGAAAACATTGTAGTAGCCGATCGAATGCGCCGGCCGCCGGCTCTTAAATAAACCCCTGGTGTTAGACTTGCTGCATTGCATGTTTAAATGAAGAGCGTTTTCTCTGGAAGTTTACTTTTTTGGTTAAATAAAAAATAGATGAGCCGTACTAGTCTAATATATAATAGAAAATAAAACTCAGGATATTCAGTACTTTTATGACTAGTTTATTTGTGACACAAGCTTTCGTGCACACAGTGCACTTCTTCAGGTTGAAGTCAAAGTGTGCCAAAATTAATTACTCATTCCCATAGAATTCAATAAAAGCATTTTCAAATCCATGTGACATCATTTTTGAACTGTTTTCTGATTGGACGATGTCAGTTACATCAATGTCATTCACCTGAAGAAGTGCACTGTGTGCACGAAAGCTTGTGTACTGTCACAAATAAACTAATAATAATAATAATAGTGTAGTTTTATATAGCGCACAAATCCATCTAATGTAAGATGCTCAGGGCGCTTGAAATGTGGACTAGGAACTAGATCAATGACCTTCTTCGCATTAGTCATAAAGGTACTGAATATCCTGAGTTTTAATTTTCTATTACACTTTTTTGGTGTTAGTATAATGCACTGAAATTAGAGAGCTACTATGTACAAGCACCTGTTGCATCATGGCCAATATTGCTACACAACATTCTACTATACCTAGTCTGTTGCCACTTAGCCTATTGGTGGTATCTGGTTTGTTGCTATATGGTTCTTTGATATCTTACACCATTTGGAACCCAGTTTTTGTCATCTTGTCCAGTGCCTATTGCCACCTGGCCAGTTTCCACCCTATACTATGTAGCGCCCAGAGTTTTAGGCATAGGCCAACGTTAAAATTTCTATTGTTAACCTTAACAGTAAATATAATTTTTTAATAATTCGAAATCGAAATCAAAATAATACCAGACAACCTAATTTGACATTCTGAAATGTAAAATATTAGGCCTACGTTAGGCCTACATCAATGTCATGATATATTAATTCAGTCCTCAATCATATTAGGCCTATATTGTAAAAGTATCGATAGTTGTTTTATGTTGTTATGTTGTTTTTTTTAAATAATTCTCAGTGCAGTGTGAACGAGGAGGCTTTAAACTTAATGGTTCTATAAAGTAAAGGAACTTAAAGGCATGGCCAACTCCTTGACATCAAGCAGATACCGCTCTCTTATCTTTTCACAATACATACAGTACTAAAAATTAATAGATTGACGAAAAACAGCTTAAGAAAACCTTGTTTACAATAAACATTGTATGCATGTATTAATGTAGTATTTGAATAAACCTTATTTTCATTAACAACAATTTATGAAAATATATTACATTTTGGTCCTGGAAAAATAGTGAAAAGAAAATAATATATGGGTAATTCAATTCATATTTTCACACTAGCGACTTCATAGGAAGAACTCATTTTATTAGCATTAAATTAAGGTGAACTCTTATATACATAGAATGAAATCATACTTTCAACTGTTGTTCATTCATAGAGTAATGTTAAAATTCTAACATTCAATGGCTATCGAAAATAATTACCTAATATTCAATCAATTGTGTTTTATAGAACTATCTACGGAAGATTTCAATAATTTGCTCTTAGCTATGGCCGAATGGTGGAAACGATTTGAGAAAGTTACAATGCTGAAAGTATTGCTTTGTAATTTCCCAGAAAAAATTGATATAGACACTATAGAAGATAAAAAGAAGCCTATCCAATTGTTTCGATTACTTGAGGGTGCAGGACTTATCGGCCCATCAAACATTGATCTTCTCGCCGAACTGACTGTGCTCTGTGGTATGGAAGGTGTAGAGCGAGGCATCAAGGAGAAGTTAGGCGAGAAGTTCAAGGGATTTAGAAAAATTACAAAACCTACTATCTCGGAGTATCGACGAAGTTTGATCAAATTTGGTCAAGCTATAAACAAGAATAACAAAGAAAGCATTGGCCACTTGCACAGCTTTACCGATGACCAATGGACAGATCAATGGGTGTTAATATTCGAATTAGAACACGCCCGCAAACTCACTGAAGAAAACAAGGATGCGTTCATTGAATTGCTTGAACGCAATGGTATGGCAAGTGAAGTCAAGGCATTAAAAATAAAATCAAAATAAAATCGATGCTCTGATAAAATAAATCGATGGCCTGACAAGAAAAACTATGTTCTTAAAATATTGATTTGTAAGTGTGTTTTTGCAGTATCCCTATTTAAGCGTTAGTTCCATTCTATCACATACCATTGTTTATACTAATTTCATTCGCAGATTACATTTTCCATCAAACTGCCCAATGACCACTAACCACAAGGGTGCCCAATTGGTTTACCCTGATGAGGGAGAATGCCTCATCAGTGCCCACATTCATAACACCTCCATGTTCTTACCACCTCAAGTAAATAGATCATCTCATTTAACGGATTAATAGAGGGTGCCAATCAAGGATGTCTGGTAAACAGGCAGTTTTTCTTAAGTGTTTCATTACTGCTGCTGCAAACGCCAATGAAGCAGGACAGTAATCACATCTCTGAAGTTTTATCATTCTGAAAGGTTATGTAGTTATAAGTTTATATTGTTTAGGTTTGATAAGTTTATTATATAAAATATATTAGTGTTTACCGTATATTAATTTATACTTGGTAATATTTTTAAGAGGTTTAAAGTGAAAGACATTGCTGACTACAAAACTATTTTTTTGTATACAAATGCTGAAGGTTAGTTAACTAGATGATGACTCATACTAATTACATGATAGTTATATTTTAACTCATGGTGGCGCTGTACTATAAACAAACAATTCAAGATGGCGGCGCCCATAAAATGTAATCCAAGATGGCGTCGCCTATGTTGATAGTAAATCAACAATTATATTTTAATTTAAATGCATTTGAATGAATTGGTTACACGAGTGAATCGATTGTTTTAATTAAAATAGTAGAGAATAATGTGTTGATGAGATTAATAATGCTGCTATTACTTATAGTCTTAATGTTCTTGATCATAGTTAACTAATTAATCATGAATTCATTACATTTAATATTTTTTGGTTTGGTTTGGTTTGTTTTGATTTTGTTGTTCTGAATACTCCACGGAAATAATGAACCTGAAGAATGCTCACTCGTGAAGTGTGTTCTTTTTAAGCGTCACAGATTCATTATTTAAAAACCCAAAAAGCACATGAGGACTAATTATTTACCTCAGTTTCAATACAAATTCCTCGCTGATTTTAAGTGGGGGACGGAAATCACTAAACAGAAATTTAAATGGGAGATTTTTTTGTTTGTTTCTAATATTTGAACATGTTTTGAACTATTCTCAATAATTATGAAATATGAACATATCAAGAATTTCTCAAATATTACAAATCAGTTTGTAAAAAGGATGAAACAATTATTGCAAGTAAATTTCAGAATAATGTATATTATAATAACTACGGTGCGGTTTGTGTTTAATATTAGCGATATATTATATTATGGTACGTTTCGTCATCTAGAATTGGCAGCACTATTTTCATTCCTTCCTATTTTGATTGAAAAATATAACCCCTCTCGCCACCACGAAAAAACAAAAAGAATTTAAACGTACACAATGAGCATTATCAAGGTGACATCGCGATCAAAAACCCATGATACTTTTGCTTTAACTCGTCCTGACCTCTGCCTTCCCTTGTTTGATTATGTACAGTACAGTACCGCCTATTTGGTGGAATAAATGAAACAAAATAATGAAGTTATTGTCATTAATTATTGCAATCAATTTAGACTACTAGCTATTTTGGACAGCTACGACGAAAAACAACAATGAATCTCATCAGTGTTTTTCATTCTGCTGTGACACTTATCTGGCAGCCATTTTGATTGAAATAGACATAATTCCTGATTGTATTGTTTTAACGAGTTATGCCTGTAATCCTAGCAGTGAAGTATCACATCGAGTAATTCTGTGGTTTGGAAAAACAATATCGAAAATGGAATAAATGTAAAATTAATATAGCTTTTAAGCCAACTACAAACATTAAATATTTTCATACTTTTTTATAGCCCAAAAAAACACAAGTTTCTCTTTAAATACAACTTAACCACCACTTTCTACAGGATAGGCTCTACAAGTACCATGGCCTGTACTTAACGGAAGATAGGTTAGATAAGTTGCCAGTATTACTAGACCACCTGTCCATGTGTCTCAAATTTCTGGAGAACGGTGTTACTGGTTTGTTTTTAATTTTGATTCTTTGATGATTGCTTCTGATAGTTTGAGGATAGTTCATGAGTTTCTCTTTTTCATATTCTTAAGCGACGATTTTTAATTGGGTAAGGCGCTATGCAAGTCCATTTCCATTCTCTTATGCTGCTGCTATGCAAAAGCGAAAAATCATATTGCTTTGTTTCGTCCCCCAACAGTTATTTTGAAATGTCTTAATTCGGGGTGAAATTGTTTGGCTAAAATTTATGAACAATATCAGAAAAAAAAAATTTTAGCTCACTGTTTATAATGATTTGTCATTAAAATCCACCATTCGGTGGACATTTGTGCACAAAAATTTCAGTTCCAGCATAATACGACTACCATCAATATTCTAATAATCAATCAGCAACATTATCGTTATCATCAACAATACCACATATCGATAATTGTAAAACCCAATAGGATACCAACAGTGCTCAAAACCAACTGTTTACTCCTTTTATTAGATACAAATGTATAAAAAAGTATATATAATATTTTTTGACACTTATTTTACATAGGCTAATATTTGCCTTGGTATAAGAACTATTATGTACAGTGCTTTAATTTATTATCCACTAATTCCAGAGTAAAGGCCTGCTTATACTTGCAATGATACGATAAAAAGCTAAAAGCAATTGTTTATATAACAAATAAAGGATATAAGAGAAGTTTTTACACTAGGACGAATCGTTAACGATTTATCATGTATATTACAAATGTTTTAACAAATCAATTTGTCATAATCATGGAAAAACTATAAAATCGTTGTTACTACTGCTATGATTTTATCATTTTTCCATGATTACGACGTATTTGAATTGATTTCATTTGAATCGTTATCGACGGTCCTTGTGTAAAAACTTCTCATATCTTTTATTTATTATGTGAACAATTTCTTTTTAGCGTTATCGTTGCAAGTATAAACAGGCCTTAAAACTAAAATAATACTGTCAGTTTACAGACTGAAGCAACGTTGAATATTATATATTTCTGACTAAAAGCCTACGTTGATATTGTTAATTGCTAGGAATACACTCTTGTCAAGAAGTTGTGTTCCAGTGCACCCGCGAACACAGTAAGCAAAAGCGTTCCAAAGGTCGGTCTACCGATGATTAAAACTTGTCGATGATTTTAAAGCCAGGCTCCAGAGGAAAAGGGTTTGTTTATATCCTGACAAAAGCGGTGTTTGACAAAAAACTCGAGAACAGTTATTAAGATACAGATTTTCGACTATTTAAAAACTGGGTGGAAAGGGGCATAACCGCCCTTTTGCCCAGTTTTTAAATATTCAAAATATTTTCCATCAAACACCCATTTGTGTCTTACAAAAATATTTACAACATATCACTTTTTTTTTCTTCCTCCGAGCGATGGCTTTAAAGACGCACAAGAAATAAGTCGTTGCAAATATTTATGTCATAATTGAGCAATATGGGGGAACTTTACATTATTTAACTTTAAACAATTACAAAATTGTAAGAATGTAATGTACACATTTAAAACTATAGGTTGATTAAAATATTCATTGTTTATAATCGGTAACTTTAGTTAGTAGCAGTGAATTTATTAGGCCATATGTGCATTAATGTTGCACACCTGAAATTGGAATACAGTACTTACTAACAACATGCGTGTTAATAAATCAACATTGGAACACATTTTAATGTTATGATTCAAGGGTAGTGTTCACGGTTATCACACGTGCAATGGAACGCAACATTAAAAATAATTCACTCATCATCTACACACAATTTCTTATAATAACTAATTTCTGATTTTTTCAGACAATAAAATTGCCTTGTATCTTGTATAACAAAACACAGATTTTCCCTCCAATTAAAGACCACATTTTTGACCAGATTTTTCTCCAATTAAAGACCACATTTTGAACCAGATTTTCCATTGTCATCAGCAACTTTTTGGAAAAATAATTATGAGGCTATAGAGAAAAAGATATTGTTAATCCAAAGCCACAGCAAGGGACCTCTAATTGGAGGTGGTGAAGGGGTCTTTAAATAGAGGAAGATCTGTAATAATGACAATAATTTTTCATATTTTTGTTATTATATTCAAAGGTTCACTATCTGTTCAATAACCTTATTCAGTCCTTGGTCAGTGATGTAATCTATTTACAAAAACCTAAACAATTCAATTAAAAAAAAATTAAATTGCACATTTGAAAGGTTGAATGTTATTAACTATACTATGAACACAAGTCAAAAAGCAAATAGGATTTCACTTTAATTTAAATTGATCCTTAAGTTGGTTACCAGCAAATTTAAGGGCCTATGCATAAGACTAAAAAAAAAAAATAGTATTACGTCCTTTGATAAGCAACATTTTTTAAATATTTAATTAAAAGTTTAATTAAGTTTATATTTAATATATAACTATTATATAAATATAAAATTTTATTTTCAATTGGTTTGCTCGATACAGAAAGTAGAGCTTGGGATCCCTTCGTCCAGTTGTGGTTCCATTTGCGATGCGTTAGGATCAACATTATTTAATTTTATTAATTAATCCTTGTAATAGCACCCTATAAAGCATATCTATTGTACATTGGTTATCCAGGTTGAGTCATTTTGGTCTTGAATTGCATTTTTTAAACATCATGAATACGGTACTCTACTAAATTTTGATAAACCTACAGGTCTTCCTCCAATTAAAAACCACCTTAAGCCAGGAAAACGAGACAAACTCATCTCCGCTCCCTGTAAGCACCAAACGATGCAACGCTGTCTGCTGTCGTTGGCAGTCTTAAGGGATCGCCTTTAAAAGTAATCCACGCGTATCATGGTGTTCTCCATAAAATCGTTTCGGTCAACAACTTTGAGTGCCCGGTTTTAGGGACAAGGTTTTCATGGTCTTTAGCAGCTTTGGTCTTAAATTAGAAAAAATAATTATTATAAAGATAAAAGATTTGTGTTCATCTAGGGCCACAGAAAAGTGGTCATTAATTGGAGGTGGTTTTTAATTTGAAGGAGAACTGTGTTTACTTGCCATCTACAATACCATCAAGTGCTGTCAAGTAAAGTGAAATAAAAAGCTAAGATGAAAAAATACCTATGAAATTATAATTGATATTGCAAGTACTAAAAATATAGCATCATATTTTAAAATTTATAAATAGTATTGAGAAAAGCATCATATAATAAAGGAAGGAACGGCATCAGAAAATGATTCATGAAAAATTGTCCAGGCCTATTTTTCCCTAGTTCTCTGTAGTACAGACTACCCCGGACCAGTTATATCAGGAGGTAGTGGATTCCCCTTCCCTGGTTACACCAAGTAGGCATGTTCAAAGGAGGCTAATTATTAGCCCTGAAATAGCAGTCTACTCCTCATCTTCTGTAATGCCCTTTGTTCAGTTATGTTTTGTTCAGTAAAAAATTTACTTTAGAATATTTAAGTCTGCACTGGGCCGACAATTTTTTTGCAGCCCGAGAAAATGAATTAAAATCCACCAACCATCTTTGGCTAGAAAACACATTTGTATTTTTTTTTTTCAGCCCCACACCAATTACCAAAAAGTAATATTAAAACTGAGCATGAAGCGGTATGAAAGCAGTGCATGAAGGTAGTTGGAAGCACATTGAAAACATCAAAGTTTTCGTGTGGCCCTTGCTGTTAAACCCAAAATTCACTTTGGCCCTCCAACCCATTTTTATGTCAATTCCTGCTACAACTTCACATCCATTACAGATTACAATCTACAAATAAGTTTTCATATTTGTTTGCAATTTTGAGAAATTTTGTAAAGGTACCATTGCGAGATGATGACACAGTGGCCATTATAACTTAAGGAAAACTTAAATAGCTACTTCTAAGCTTTAACTACTAACTTCAACAAAGTATTAAAAATAAACACATTTGCCCTGGGTGAACAAAGTGTGAATGCAGTCTCAAGTGACATTTGTGTATTACTGTTTTACCTCTAAATATCGTCCGTACATGCCTATAATAATGGAGGAAATATATATTAATCTCTCCATGCTATAATCTAGTTGCAATGGCCTGTAATGCAGAAGACGATGCCATCATTTATTTTCAATAACTGTACCAAAAGGATTTTTTAAGTACACACAGGAACTAAGGCATGAATGACCCTTCTTCTAGAACACTGCTTTGCAGACTTCTGAAGTTCGTATAAATGCATTTCCATAACTATGTCTTCAAATTTCCGTAGTAAATGTAAAATTTTCAGCTGTGGAATTTCAAACAAGCTGGACAGGATGAAGATTTACTGTATGGGTCACATTCCAGGACAATTGGGCCCACTTTCAAAATGGGTCCAATCGTCTTGAAATTGGAGTCTGATCATCCTGGGCCAGATCGTCTTTGGGCCTGATTGTCTGTATTTCGATGCAGAATTTCAAACAAACGGGACAGAATGAAGATTTACGGCCACTTTTCCTTAGTTTTAACAATAATTTATCAGTAATTTGACAAGTATGAGTTGTCTAGGGGCCTAAGACCTAATGGAAAAATCATTGTTCTAGACATATTTTATTTATGGGTCTAGGCCTATGATAAATTTCCGCAGTATTTTTGTCTATTTCCGTACGTTCATAATTAGGCAACTAGGCCTAACTACGGCAGTTCCGTAGTACTTGAGAAGTCTGCCATTAAATTAACTTTAACTTGGACCCCTATATCTAAAAACTGCTAAGTCAAGTATTCTGAAAAATTTGAAGCACAAACCAAAACATATCCACCACGGAAGTGTGTTGGGAAGCAGGAATGGTTTGCGCTTGAGGTATATATATGTTATTTGGTCCATAAGGAACGATTCCTTACTTTGGGTGGTACATGTTTTAGCTGTTTTATTCATACTAGCATTATAGAGGAAGTAATTCCACATACTCATCAGCACACATGTAGGATGTTGTCAAAGGGGCGTACACTAAAGTAAGTTTTTATGTTATCCTAAATTCTTGAAAATCTAAGAACATTTATTATAGTAACAATTTTTTTTTTATTTTAAAGACCATTTTTCAAGCTATAATTGGTAATAACTTCATCAGATTTTACCCAACCAAAGTCCAAGGTGTGACTAATGATCTATTTTCCAATTGGGCAACACAACCATAATTTTTTTTGCAAGAGGATAATAATGATAATTAAGACCTGCAAGGGTAAATGATTGTACCACATGAAGCCTGCCCTCTATGTACTGATTTAGATGGTAAACTAAAAATTCACATTTTTCTAATAGTTTCTCTACAAAATTACATGATACAAAAAATTAAGGTATGAATCTTCAAAGATATATCTACGGCTGCAGATAAATTCATAAGAACTTTGATCTGATTAACAGAGAGCTTATTAAATTTATGCATGCCCTGCAATCACACAACGTTCTTGTAACATTTGCGAACGTTGTGGTTAGGCAGTCACATAATATTTACACAGCGTTGCAGGAACGTTCAAACGTTAAAACGTAGTATGTATTGGCTCTACAAAATAAGATTTTCAACACCAAACTGTAACATTATTATAATGTTCTTATAACGTAATATTGTTAGCTCGACATAATCCTGAGATAAAAGTTGAAATAATTAGTGTATCCTGTATCCTATTCCTTCTCAATTTTTTCCGGTTCTCCATTCTTGATTGCACATGTTGTAGTCATAGCCTTTTGGCGTTGTCGTATGTTCCAATGCAGGCACTCACCCAGACTGTCAAACCAATCAGAGATCTGATCCCGCCGACACACGCATGCTACTGGATAGATCGACGTTGTGATGTGGACACTAATGAAATAAGTAAGAAATCTGTGCTCATTTGTGGTGTACGACTGAATGGTTTAAAGTCAAAACGGCAATAAATTGGCCTACTGCAAAAACAGAAGTGGTATGCACTAAAACCACAAAGTAGTCCGAAATAAAAGCATGATAGATTTAGATTTATTGTTCAACACAAAAATTTCTTTTCTTGACTTGTAACACCTATATAGAATTCATCAAAATACATAAACACATAAAAAAGTTCCATTAAAATTTTCATACATGGATCAAAATATTAAAACCATTTTATAATTTAATTCATATTCTTTGATAGCATAGAAAAAAATTAAATAAAAATTCATATACTGTAATATTTTTATTATTTTAATCTATTCATTTTATTTATCATAATCCTTGTAAGGAAATTATAGTTTATTAACTCATTTGTCAGAACCATCTTTCTATTTGAGAAAACAACATTTAATTTTTAACCATCAACTAAAGGTCTTCAAAAATAAAGTTAAAAAAATGATTGATCAACCAAATGAGTAGACTTACGCATATCCTTTGTGGATTTCTTGCCTGTTTCTTCCATCGTGTGACACCCAGGCTGTGTGTCGGGCATCAGGAGGTACCATAATCTAATATGGAAAAAATAACCAAAAGAATTTCATTATAAATAGAACTATAAATAACAAAACATTAAATTATTTTATAATTTAATCGACATTCTCCGACAATAAAAGTAATTCTCACCAGCAACTAAAAATGCAATACTTCGTACGGTTGTGCCAAACATCGAGTATAAAGTATTTCAATTTTTTTCTGTACATATCATATCTAATTATACATGCACAAAAAATTAAAAATTGAAGCATCTTAGAACACAAATTATTGCTTTTCAAGAAAAGATCAAAGCAATTGTTGAAATATAACTCAAGATATAGGTATACAATATAAAAAAAACTAACTTTATAAATTGATGCAGTTCTCAAGTTGTTAGGTAGTAAAAGCAACAAAAAAAGAAAAAAAAAAAGATTGTAGAAACCATATGCAAAGTGGATCATTGTGAAAAGAAATTATGGACCGAAACAAGCTGCCCTATATGTTTGATGCCCTTCTATGGCAGTATGCCAGCCCATTAAGAGATTTGCATAACATCGCAGAAGGCACTTGCCTGCCAATAGTATCATCATCCATGATGTGGAAAGGCACTGGTTATGCACGGTCGTTAAATTTTAAGAAAGTGTGAGATTCTGCATTGAAAGCAATTAAGAAATTACATTGGCTTTAGTTTAAACAACTCAACTAATTAACGCCGATGTTAAGGCTGTAGTTAGCGGCGCCACTACCTTACTACTCTACCACTCGACTCAAGTGCTTAAAAAAACAATAATCAATAACATCATTATAATTATCATACCTTAAGCTCAACTCCCGCTGGAATGATGATTGGTCGAAATGAGAGCGAGTGGGGACAAATTGGTGTGATCATAATTGTTGGAACATTGGGGTGTATCATGGATGCCCCTGCTGCTGCCGCGTAAGCTGTACTACCGGTAGGAGTGGAGATAATAAGACCTAAACAACAAAATGAATAAATAGTAAGTATATGATGCCAACTGAATATGAATAAAAAATTATGCCTTAGTAATTTCCAAGTACAACATATTACCCTGGAAATACTGTATTAACTGTTTGTCCATTAACTACCAAGTGTCACGCATCAGCCATCAGGGTGGGTTTGGGTGACCGATGTCCCGACGAGGGGGAGGATGCCCCGATGAGGGTTCAGATTTCGTAGACGAAAGCAAATTTGGCGTGCTCGAGCTTCGATTAAAAGTTTCGAAAGCTGTCCAGGGGGCGAAGCTCTCGAAAATTTTGACAATTTAGGAATTTCAAAGGCTTATTTAATCGACTTTAGAGTTTATTAAGATGTAGAAAATACATACTTCTTTTTTCTCGCCGACAAATTGTGCTGGCGCCACCCCTGATAAAATCTACCCTTGGTCAAATCGTACAGCTGTTTGGACTAAATATGTTTTAGGACTGCAGAATGGTGGTTTTTAATTGGAGGAATCCCTAATTATAGGGAGACCTGTACAACTAATTATAATAAGCACAAAACATTAGCAACACAATTTAATGTACAATTCGAATATGTGGGTAGTATTCATTTAATAATTATACGTTTTTTTTTAATTGTTAAATAATAGCTTGTTTTATCCTATGATGATGTTTCTCTTGTATTCATACTTTTTCTTTGTATATTGTTGCTGTAAATTAATAAAAGTTAAAACTTTAATAATTCAGTAATATTCGTTGCTGCACAACTTTTTATTATTGTTTTTATATCGCTAAATATTAGGTGGTTGATGATGTTTTTATTTTTTTCTTTGAATATTTATATGTTGTTATTGGTTTTATCAGCTCGTAATTTATTAGCTGTTCCATTGTAGTATTGAGGTTAAGGGTGATGGCTATTCTGGACATGTTTTCATCTTTTGTTTTTTGTTATAAAGGACTCCTAGCCATCCTCTCTATAAGTGTTACACACATTTGAAATAAACCTAAATCTGGTATAAGGCTACAGTATATCCCCCTAAAGCTACACTCAGCAGAACTAGAAACCCTTTTGTTGTAAATAGTATCCACATTTGACAAAAACTGTTGTATGCCCATATATAGTCATGATGTGATGTCATCGTGACCATATTTAGGCATGATGACTATCAAATATAATTTAATAGTCTTGACAAGGCTTAGCATTATCAGATATTTACCCATATTTAACTCTTTCATTTTACCTTTTTACTTTTTTTGTTTATCAGTAATCGTCAGTGGTGGATTCAAGGGGAGGTGGCTCAGCCGGCCTGCCCCCCCCCCCTTAATTTCTTCGAAATAATGAAAAAGCAAACTATATTCAAATTGAAGCCTGAGAGTGCCATAATTATAATGGCTCGACCCACCATCTAATAATAATAATAATGGTAGACTTATTTAGTGCATATTGTTAAGCCCTCTATGCACTTCACATTATCATTACCCCGGTCAGTGGATTAAACGCCTATGGAACATGAACTCAAGCTCCCTGGGGGGGGGGGAGTATTCCATAACGTTGCTGCAGGTACATCAGCCCATTTTGCGGATCTGCAACGGATCCTATCACATATATATATATAT
>NW_022728493.1:848588-850814 GCF_011630105.1 Anneissia japonica | reverse complement strand
TATATGAATATATAAAGATATAAATAAATATCTGTCTCTTATACACATCTAGATGTGTATAAGAGACAGGGATTTGCCACCCCCACTCCAACCTCCCGCGGTAAATGGTTATAGTTAAATAACTTAAAAGTTCCAGAAAAACAAAACATTGTATGAGCCCCTACTCTGCAAAAAGTTTTCCATTTCCAATGGAAGATGCTCCAAACGCAAAAAATATCCTCCTCTGCATTTACAATGCGTTTAGGTGTCAACATTCTATCAACCATACTATTGCACTACACCCCTGGTTCTTAATTTATTGATTTGAAGGGCCAAATTATTTTTAGATTTGATGTCACGGGCCAAAGAAAATCTCCGAGTTTCAAGTATCTTGCTATAATTCATGAACTTAAGGTAAAATCCTGAGATGCTCTGACCCCTCTGAATGTGGGGTCCAGAGGGCTAAGCTCCTGGAAGCTCTTACAATTTGGTAATTTTGAATGCTTATTAAAACCCGTATGACTGGACTACACAGGCAAAACTCCCCGGTGTGTCATTCATTTGCATCTACTAGGACAAAGAATATAGGCTAGGCCTACGTGTTTGAAAAACTGGATAACCAGAAAAAAAAAAAAAAGATTTAAAATGTATGGCTCACATGGATCGAGTATTTGCTCGCATGACTCGCTGGCTCGCACTTTGGCACTAACTCCACATTCGTTAGGGAGAAAACATATATCAAATTTTACAGAATAATAGGCCTACGCAGTACACTTTTGGACTTGGTTACTTTTTTGAATCGTCGATCCAAAAGTATGCAGCGCTGATAGATGTTGTTGAAATACAGATATACAGATACACACAGATAATTTTATCTGGTACCAATCTAAGCTCTTCTTTCCTTAGATGTTAGACTGTCTCTTATACACATCTAGATGTGTATAAGAGACAGTAAATATATATTATTTTATATATTCTGTATTTATTTATATATTTTTATATTTATTTGTAAATTTATATATATATATATATATAAATTTATTTGTGTATTCATTTATATATAAGTGTATATATTTATTATATATTTGTTTATATATTTATTTTTATATACTTATTTGTATATATATACAGTATCTATATATTTATTTATTTATATTTATATACTGTATTATTATTTTATATGTACTGTAATTTATTTATATATTTATATATTTATTTGTATATGTGTATTTATATATATTTATGTTTATATATTTATTTATATATATTTATATTTATTAATATGTTTTATAAATATATATATTTATATTAATATGTTCATATATTTTTAAATATATTTATATATATATTAAATATAGATAATATATTTATTTGTATATACATTTATATATTTATATATACTGTATTATTAATTTATATATATTGTAATTATTTATATATACATTAATATATTTATTTATATATATATTTATTTGTATATTCATTTACATATATTTATGCATTCATACATTTATATATATTTATTTGTTTATATATTTATTTATATATTTATTTACATAATTATTTGTTTGTATATTTATTTTTATATTTATTTATCCTGTATATATATTTATTTGTATATTCATTTATCCTGTATATATATTTATTTGTATATTCATTTATATATTTTAATATATTTATATGTTTATATTTTATTTAAAATATATTTATTTCATTAATTATCAGATGCTTTGGTCTCCTATACGCCTACAAGGGAGTAATAGCCTAGATATTATTATAGTGCTAAATATGTAAACTATATTACTGTATTACGCTTACAGTATTATTATTTTTATTACTATTAATAATAATTAGGGATAATAATATGGTGACTTACTTGTAGAATTCAGCATTTTGAAGCACTAGTATGCATCTGATCGAAAACTTGCAATGGTGGCTTGCATGGGCGGAGATCATTGGTCATGGGGTAAGGAGGAAGCATTTTCTCCCTCCCACATTTTATGATGGATGGTACCCCAACTTTTTGACCACAATATAATTTCATGTCAAGAAAATGCCTGAAAATTGTTGAAATCAATGCATAATGACCGGTAAGGGCGTTTGCAGCAGTGCCATTAAAATCATTAGCTTACTGTACTAATTTTGTAAAATAATGTATGGTGTTCATGCCATGGACCAACTGTTATTAAAAGTTTCTGAAAAAAAAACATCACACAGATATATATATATCTGTCTCTTATACACATC
>NW_022728493.1:840774-842352 GCF_011630105.1 Anneissia japonica | reverse complement strand
GACTTTTTTTCGTCCGCTGTTGCAAAGAAGAAAACGACAGATAGTCCTTCAAGGTGGGTTATTGATTTCAAAATCAATTAGCCTAGCCTAGATGTTGACTAGCTAGGTTCGCTCCTCGTTCATTTAGAGACAGAATTATACCCCGACGACAACAAACCAGTGTAGGCCTACAGGTACTAGGCCTAGGCTTTTGTTGTAAAAGTTGAAGTGCATGTACAAAATGCGCCATATGCCTATATTTAAAAAAAAACAAAACATTTTGTTAATTATTATTGGTTGGCCTGGGACCGGGGCAGGCAGGCCAGCTTTACCGTCGAAAGTCCTGGAATTCGACGTTGACGTCAGTGCACATTTACAAAGGCCATTGATTAGAAAATAGACACGCTGAATTTCGTTTTTTTTTTTTTTATGAAAGATAGAATTTATCGAACAGTTATCTATATAAAAACAAGATCAATATTGTAGAAATTTTATTTCTAAAGATGCATATAATTCATATTTCATTTGGCAGACAATAAATATTCAGGAAGATATAATAAAAACGATTATTAATTCTAAAATGTGCATCAAATCTCAGCTATTATTATTCGGTATGTAGCATATTATGTTAAAGTCTTAAAATAATAATTTCGAATTAGGCCTAGTATATAACAAATATAACATCTCATGATGTCAGATAACGTATTGAATATGATGCTATATTTTGGGCTCTGACTTAATTTAACGATGGCCCTGTCAGTAGTAATGACAATATTTGTGCTTTTTTAGCCACATAGTAAAATAGTACTATTATTTTCAGTGTACAAAATGAGAGTTAAGAAGTAGTAGAAGAGGGAGAGGAAGAGGAGGACGAAGAAGAATGGTTTTTTTTTGTTTTATTTTTTTGTTTTATAATAATAAATGTGTTGAGTATATTGATATTGATTATGCGATGAGGGTTTATTTTTTATATCTTTCGGTGTTATTTAAACATGCCAATTCTCAGAAAATATTTTCTAATTTTATTATATTACCACCTTTTTAATACATAGATCTTTTTCAAAACATAACTGCTTTTAAAACATTATATAGACCCATTAAACACAAAAACTGCTCTGGCTTCGAGGGGCTTCGCCCCCGACCCCACAGTGGCCCTTAGGCAGGCCCCTGGACCCCACGCCCAGAGAACCCCCCATGAAATGACCTGGCTACGGGCCTGCCACAGGAACAAGTCTGAAGAATTAAGGGGTTGTCTTTCCGACTCCAACATTATTTTTTTATTTTCTATTCCCAGTTTTAAAATTTAGCTGGAATAAATTGAAATACCTGGATATCCCTATTGTGAGTGGTGTACAAATGACCGTAAAAATGACACCTAAATATATGTATATGTCATTTAGGGATTAATTCTAACGTATCGTAAGCAGCAGTCCTATGAGCAGGTCTGTAGCGTGACTTAATTTGGGGGAGGTTCGTTTCAGTGGAAAGTGGACCCTTTGGCTTGTATGATCTCCGATACTTTGGAAAACATTGTAAATATATCTACGAATATCAATTTTTCGTTTTTAAATGCGGACCTTCTCTAGTTTTTGGCGGTTC
>NW_022728493.1:835859-840732 GCF_011630105.1 Anneissia japonica | reverse complement strand
GGCCTGTATGAGCCCTAGGCCCTTGTCTAGTGCCTAGTGGTATATAGCAAGAATTAGAGACAGAATCGCAATCAGCACTACCAGAGAAACTTAGTTTCAAATGAAATTATCTGTTAATATGCTTTTTATCTGTGACTTTTGCAGACTCAAGGGTATATTATGTTAAGCTACCAATGGGACAACCAGCCGTAAGTGTATCAATAGTAGCTTCCTAAAAATATAATTTATTAATACTATTGTTTTTATCATCATCATTATCATCATCTATAAAATCAAATATTTTATAAAATATAATTACAAATTTATTGTTTAATTATAAAATACTGCATATTACCATCATCATCATCGCCATTAATATATTATTATTAAAGATGTATTGTCCCTGGAAATTGACAAAAAATCATAAAATATAATTTTGAAATTAACTTGCTAATTATTTGCAGCAACATATACAAATTATTAACTTGAGGAGATTTTATTTGGGTTTATACAGTACGTATCTATTTCACACCAAAAAATAAATAAATAAATGCCTCTCTCGAATTTATTAACTGTCCTTTAAAAAAAAAACCCTTTTCAACAATAAATGCACCGGGGTGTTTATTCAAATAAATACGGTGCATATGCCTATAATGGTTCTTGTGGACAACCTTTTCTTGTGCTGTTTTTTTTTTTTTTTTTCACAATTCAATTACATTTTTAGAATTGTCACAAAGATAAGAGAGCAATTGGGACAACTAGGTTACAAGGTGTGGATTGATATAGAGAAAATGAAAGGATTCATTTACACTACAATGGCTGAAGCCGTTAAAGAAGCTGACCTTGTCCTGCCTTGCTTGTCTAAGAAGTATGAACAAAGTGACAATTGCAAATCAGGTATTATTATTATTATTATTATTATTATTATTAGTATTATCGTCGTCGTCGTCGTCGTTGTTGTTATTATTATTATTATTGTTACTATTTTTATTATTGTTATTATTATTATTATTACTAGGCCTATTATTATTATTGTTAGCGGTATTTTTATTAGTAGTAGTATTATTGTTTGAATTTCTTTTATTTCTAATGCATGGACAATAAAAGCTATCTTGAATCTTGTTCAAGTTCAATTTTTAATTGCTACTAAGGCCATAGAGGGAAATGTCCCCTTAAATAACACAGTATACTGCATACACCTACATAAATAATTACAAATACAAAACTTGGTAAATTTTGCAAAGTTTTATGTTATTTTTATTGTATGTAGTTAAAATATTTGGCTAATCCTTTGTAATTCAGAGGGTAGCTGCATTAGACAGTTTAAGAGGAAGTTCATTCCTTTAATGATGGAGGACTCTTACACATTGGACAACTGGGTTGCAGCCATTTTCGGAGGCCATTTATATGTCAATTTCTCAGATGAGGCGGCCTTCGATGAAAAGTTTAAAGAATTGCTGAGACTTTTAGAGGATTACCCAAACTTGGTAAGAACCAAGAACATTTTTTTTTTATTCTTAAAGGCTGTTTTCCACTAGGCAGATTTATTTGTGCAAATCGAAAGCGTCAGTTTGCCTACTAAGCTCTGATTGGTTGAGCATTTTTTCGTTTCGCAAGTATTCGCAAGTAGAAACAGTTCGAGCTACTGATTTTTCGCTGAAGCGAAAAATTGTGATAGAAATGTGAGTGCGCATGCGAATAAGCCGACGCTTTTGATTCACACAAATAAATAAATTTGTCTAGTGGAAATAGGCTTTAATCTCACAATTTATGTTTTGAATGCTTAAGATTTATTCAGCATTAGTGATTTCCATAAATGCTCACATAAGTGCCACTCTCAAACAAGCACCACACCAAAACTGATTTTTTTTCCCCCCCCCCCCGCTAAATACCGCTCTTGAATAAGCGCAGTGGTGCTTTCGAGAGTGTAATATTAGCCTGTATGTAATAAAACACTTTGAGAAACAGGGTTTCAATGAATAAACACATCAAGACACAAGCATTTCTTTATAAACTAAAAAGTAAGGACCTTTGATATGCTTACCGAACTACGGGAATACATGAAAGGTAACATGGGAACGGGCATGAGAAGCGCCACGCCAATATTACTAGCGCCGCTCTTGAATAAGAATTCAGTTGCAGTTTCATTTTGTTTTTGTTTTCTCTTAACAGAAGCCTCAAGATCCTAATCCAAACCCACTTGTAACTTTGCTACCACCACTTCCACCAGCAGAAGCTAGTCCAACATCTTCCGGGGCAACAAGATCACCTGCAAATCCAGGTTAGTTTAGTAACCTTCATGACATTCAACATAGGTTATTAAGTTAAAAAGGGTCTTACCTAAACCCAATTAGACTTGTCGAAATCCCAAATTTTTTTCTATTTTAATTCTGGGCGGTGCCAACGAGCGAATTATTGGTGAGAGGGGTTGCCTTGACTGCCTTTGCAGGCGCATTTTTGTTCAGCGCATTTTTCGTAATGATTATAAAATCTAGCGCTGTATGTTATGTATAATGGTCCAGGTCGAATAAAAATGTGACAAATGCGTCAGATTCCTGGTTCCACAAGTGATTCTTAAATATATATTTTCTGTATAAAAATGCCAATGTCTTTTCTAAATAATTATTATTTAATGCAAAGTGAAACAAAGCTCGACTAGCTTTTAAGTTTTATTTTTGGTTTCCTAATCTGCCTATCTGATGTCACTTGTGTTTTCTTGAAAAAAGAGCATCTTTTTTTTAAATTTTAATTATGATCCGGCTTTTGCTTTTAATGTAAAGTGCATAGAGGTGTCTAACATTCTGCGCAGCGCTATGTAAAAATAAATTTATTATTATTATGATATTGTATAGGCATGCCTTTAATGAGTAATGGTATAAGATACTCAATAGATTAAAGTTGAAGAAAATAATGATCATTATGTTCAAACCTTTTTTTTAAAGGACTATCATCTGCAGAAGATTACAGTGAGTTTCTTACAATTGTGGACAGATGGTGGAAAAGATATGGAAACATACATTTTCTTAAAGTACTCCTTTCTGATTTCAAAGGTAAAATCAATGTAACAAAACTACAGGATGAAAATCAGCCGAATGGTCTATTTCAAATACTTCGTGGCGCTAAGCTTATTACCCAAACCGACATTGATGTTCTCGTCGAAGCTATTGCTTTGGGTGGTTTGGATGGGGTGGAAGATGAAATCAAGAAAAACATACATGCATTTCCAGGATTCAAAAAAGTGGTTCCCAGTAGATTCTCTGATTATCGACATAGTTTGATAAGGTTTGGTGGAGCAATTACCAATAAACACAAGCAGGAAATTGGTAGCTTGTACGATTTCACCGCTGACCAATGGGAAGATCATTGGATGCTTATATTTGAACTAGAAACACACAAAATACTTACTGAAGAATCGAAGGATTCCTTTGTTAAAAAACTTAGACGCAACGGAATGGAAGGCGAAGCCAGTGCATTAGAATCAAAGCCAAAGTAATTCACAAGACAAGATGATTGTGAGGATTCTTATGATGAACACTACTATATCATGTCACAGCTTGTTTTGTGAACTACAAATGTCAAACATCATTTTTTTGGCGTGAAAAATCTGTTAAAATTTGAAAGGCGTAGGCTGGTTTCAAAAATTATAAGAATACGGAATTAATCCCTGTTCCAATGAAAACTTAATGGTCAATTATAGTATTTTAGTGTAGTATTTTAACACATTTAGTGGAACTAATTTGCTGCCAAGGAGTGTATGTAGTTTGTACATATTATTAGTAGACTCCGAAACCCATAAATTATTAGAGTTTTCTGGGGCTTCTCTCTGGACCATTTCTGAACGTTTTTAAGCAATGCCTGACCGATGCCCACTTTACTCTCATGAAAAAAACCGATTGGCATTTTAATAGCTTTTTTCTGTATATAGACTTAGCCTTCAAGATACACTTATAACATTCCATTTCTGAGTATGTTTAATCTTAGTTTTTAATCGAGATATCTTAGTTTTAATAGAGATATCTTAGTTTTAATTATATTGTAGAGATATCTTAGTTTTTAATAGAGATATATCTATTAGTCATCTTATATAATAATAAGCTCCAATGAAACTTTGCCAATATAAATAAGCATTATAAAAACAATTATTCAATAAATCGTTTTCATGGGCGGATCGCTCTAATAAAAATTGTCGACTTATAGCGCATATTGTAGAGACCTATGCGCTGCATTATTACCTCCAACCCCGTTCATTGGACAAGATCAAGCACATATGAAACACATACTCAGGTCCCTTGGGAGAATTCCATAATATTGCAGCTGTAATCGGCTCATGGTTGTGTTTGAACCTACCAGGTACCCACTTGTACTCCTGGGTACTCATGTTATATAACAATATGAGGGAATTTAAGCTTTATTGGCTCTGGTACTTCTTCATACAGAATATTTAAAAACTGGGGGGAAAAAGGGGCATAACTGCCCATTTTTACACCTTATTCCCCCAGTTTTTAAATATTCAAAGATCTGTATTAGACCGTGGGTTGAGGCTCCAAAATCGGCTTAGTTTACGAATTCTGTGACCCACCGATCCGCGCTACTTGGCATTCGCACAAAAATGTCAATACTATTTTATTGAAACATAATATAATTGTCGGCAATCGTTAATTTGGGGAAACTGTAACCAAAAATGAGAATTTATCTTCGAAAAAATAATGTCGTTCACGAAAGCAGTACCCAATCACAGCACACTTACCATACCTGTTAAGCATTGATGAGACGCTATTAGCCAATTGTGTATAAGAGACAGGCATGCAGACATAGGCATAATCCAGACATTAAAAAAATAAGCAGTTTCATAGAATAACTTTACACAAGACTGTACAAAGCCATATATTAAAAT
>NW_022728493.1:816044-834142 GCF_011630105.1 Anneissia japonica | reverse complement strand
TTCACGATTGCCGACAATCAAATTATGTTACAATTTAATAGTATTGACATTTTTGTGCAAAAGCCAGGTAGCCCGGATTGGTGGGTCACAGAATTGAACGTTTTCGATCCTCAACCCACGGTCTATATCTCATTCACCGTTCCCCAGTTTTTCGTCAAACAACTTTTTTTTGTCTTAGAAAAATCAGTTCTACAACATATCAAAAAATTTTTTCCTCCGGAGCCTGACTTTAAATCTCCTTTTGGGAAGAGGGGATACCCCATCCCATACCCACCCCCGGCTCCGGTCCTCGGATAACACATAGTTACACCCATAAATACTTAGCCACCAGTAGGACACCTTAGCTTTTATATATTGCCTTTTGTTATATTACAAGCAATTTGGCCCATTGGGCCACCATTTGTTATACTGGCATGTGTTTTTTAATAAATAAAGTAAATAAATAAAGTAAAGATAATATTATTTGGTGCATGCTGGAGGCATATTATCGAGACAATTTTCATGGTCGGAGGCACAAACATTTTTTTCCCGGCCTGCCATCATCTACGAGCACCATCGTCAATCCATCAATATCACCACAACCATCAAATTTAATACCGCAACAATCAATTTGCCGTATACCCTTACCATCGCCAATTCATCACCACCACCAACACTAGGTACCACCGCCAATTCATCATCACGACCACCACCAATTTTTCAATGATTACCAACTCCACCATTACTGTACCATCAACAACAACATTTTCTCACCATGTTTAATATCGCTGTCGTTTCTACAACCACAATATTCACCAAAATCATTTCCATTAACACTATTATCGGAACAAAACACCAACAAACTGACCACAATTCTAAAAAATTCGACCACATGACTTTATTTTGATACAAATGTATAAAAAAGTATATTATAATATTTTTTGACACTTATTTTACAAGAGGCTAACATTGGCCTTGGTATAAGAAATATTATGTACAGTGCTTTGTATTATCTAATAATTCCAGATTAAACCTAAAATAATACTTTCAGTTTACAGACTGAAGCAATGTTGATTATAGTATTGTATACTACTGATTGCAAGGAATACACGCTGTCAAGATTTTGTTCTAAGCTTTGTTCCAATGCACCTGTGACCACTGTGATCACAAGTCGAGAAAAGTATTCCAAAGTTAATAATTAAAACCTCTTGTCAATAATTTTAAAGTCAGGCTTCGGAGCAAAATGGTTTCTTTATGCTGACACAAAAGAAGTGTTTGACAAAAAAAAGGTTAATGAGCAGTGGTGTAATGCCTATGCGTTCTCGTGCAGCGGTCCGCAGGGCCGGCCTAACCATAGACCTACGGTCCTCGATCTAGCACCCTGACCCAAAAGGGCTGTCTTGATACACAGCATAATGTCTCTGCATCCGGCCCCACCATTACGCCACTGTTAATGAGGCACAGACTTGAATAATTAAAAAACTGGGTGGAAAGGGGGCATAACTGCCCTTTTGTCTACCTTTTGCCCAAGTTTTTAAGTAATGTATCTCATTAACAGTTCCCGGGTTTTACACCAAACACCCATTTGTGTCTTTAAAATATGCACAACATATCAATCCTTCCTCCAGAGCCTGGCTTTAAAGAGAGATAAGTTGTTGCAAGTACAGTATTTACATCATAATTGAGCAATATGGGAAACTTCACATTATTTAACTTTTAACAATTACAAAATTGTAAATATGTAATGTGCACTTCTATAACTATAGGTTGATTAAAATATTCATTGTTCATAATTGATAACTTTAGTGAGTAGCAGTGAATTTATTAGGCCGTACATTATGCATTAATATTGCACACCTGAAATTGGCATACTTAGTAACAACACTTATGCATGCGTTAACACATTTTAATGTTATGATTCAAGGGTTGTGTTCACGGTTATCACACGTGCAATGGAACGCAACATTATAAAATAATTCACTCATCATCTACACATAATTTCTTATACAACTAATATACATTAATATCATAACTAATTTCAGACAATAAAATTGCCTTGTATCTTGTATCTCATATAACAAAACACAGATTTTCCCTCCAATTAAAGACCACATTTTTGACCAGATTTTTCTCCAATTAAAGACCACATTTTGAACCAGATTTTCCATTGTCATCAGCAACTTTTTGGAAAAATAATTATGAGGCTATAGAGAAAAAGATATTGTTAATCCAAAGCCACAGCAAGGGACCTCTAATTGGAGGTGGTGAAGGGGTCTTTAAATAGAGGAAGATCTGTAATAATGACAATAATTTTTCATATTTTTGTTATTATATTCAAAGGTTCACTATCTGTTCAATAACCTTATTCAGTCCTTGGTCAGTGATGTAATCTATTTACAAAAACCTAAACAATTCAATTAAAAAAAAATTAAATTGCACATTTGAAAGGTTGAATGTTATTAACTATACTATGAACACAAGTCAAAAAGCAAATAGGATTTCACTTTAATTTAAATTGATCCTTAAGTTGGTTACCAGCAAATTTAAGGGCCTATGCATAAGACTAAAAAAAAAAAATAGTATTACGTCCTTTGATAAGCAACATTTTTTAAATATTTAATTAAAAGTTTAATTAAGTTTATATTTAATATATAACTATTATATAAATATAAAATTTTATTTTCAATTGGTTTGCTCGATACAGAAAGTAGAGCTTGGGATCCCTTCGTCCAGTGGTGGTTCCATTTGCGATGCGTTAGGATCAACATTATTTAATTTTATTAATTAATCCTTGTAATAGCACCCTATAAAGCATATCTATTGTACATTGGTTATCTAGGTTGATTCATTTTGGTCTTGAATTGCATTTTTTAAACATCATGAATACGGTACTCTACTAAATTTTGATAAACCTACAGGTCTTCCTCCAATAAAAGACCACCTTAAGCCAGGCAAACGAGACAAACTCATCTCCGCTCCCTGTAAGCACCAAACGATGCAACGCTGTCTGCTGTCATTGGCAGTAGTAAGGGATCGCCATTAAAAATAATCCACGCGTATCTTGGTGTTCTCCATAAAATCGTTTCGGTCAACAACTGTGAGTGCCCGGTTTTAGGGACAAGGTTTTCATGGTCTTTAGCAGCTTTGGTCTTAAATTAGAAAAATTAATTATTATAAAGATAAAAGATTTGTGTTCATCTAGGGCCACAGAAAAGTGGTCATTAATTGGAGGTGGTTTTTAATTTGAGGGAGAACTGTGTTTACTTGCCATCTACAATACCATCAAGTGCTGTCAAGTAAAGTGAAATAAAAAGCTAAGATGAAAAAATACCTATGAAATTATAATTGATATTGCAAGTACTAAAAATATAGCATCATATTTGAAAATTTATAAATAGTATTGAGAAAAGCATCATATAATAAAGGAAGGAACGGCATCAGAAAATGATTCATGAAAAATTGTCCAGGCCTATTTTTCCCTAGTTCTCTGTAGTACAGACTACCCCGGACCAGTTATATCAGGAGGTAGTGGATTCCCCTTCCCTGGTTACACCAAGTAGGCATGTTCAAAGGAGGCTAATTATTAAGCCCTGAAATAGCAGTCTATTCCTCATCTTCTGTAGTGCCCTTTGTTCAGTTATGTTTTGTTCAGTAAAAAATTTACTTTAGACAATTTAAGTCTGCACTGGGACGACAATTTTTTTGCAGCCCGAGAAAATGAATTAAAACCCACCAACCATCTTTGGCTAGAAAACACATTTGTTTTTTTTTTCAGCCCCACACCAATTACTTGTAAAAAGTAATATTAAAACTGCGCATGAAGCGGTATGAAAGCAGTGCATGAAGGTAGTTGGAAGCACATTGAAAACATCAAAGTTTTCGTGTGGCCCTTGCTGTTAAACCCAAAATTCACTTTGGCCCTCCAACCCATTTTTATGTCAATTCCTGCTACAACTTCACATCCATTACAGATTACAATCTACAAATAAGTTTTCATATTTGTTTGCAATTT
The DNA here is from genome assembly GCF_011630105.1 of Anneissia japonica. Lineage (NCBI taxonomy): Eukaryota > Metazoa > Echinodermata > Crinoidea > Comatulida > Comatulidae > Anneissia > Anneissia japonica. The sequence continues at coordinate 830,151 of NW_022728493.1, read as the reverse complement.
TGAGAAATTTTGTAAAGGTACCATTGCGAGATGATGACACAGTGGCCATTATAACTTAAGGAAAACTTAAATAGCTACTTCTAAGCTTTAACTACTAACTTCAACAAAGTATTAAAAATAAACACATTTGCCCTGGGTGAACAAAGTGTGAATGCAGTCTCAAGTGACATTTGTGTATTACTGTTTTACCTCTAAATATCGTCCGTACATGCCTATAATAATGGAGGAAATATATATTAATCTCTCCATGCTATAATCTAGTTGCAATGGCCTGTAATGCAGAAGACGATGCCATCATTTATTTTCAATAACTGTACCAAAAGGATTTTTTAAGTACACACAGGAACTAAGGCATGAATGACTCTTCTTCTAGAAGACTGCTTTGCAGACTTCTGAAGTTTGTATAAATGCATTTCCATAACTATGTCTTCAGATTTCCGTAGTAAATGTAAAATTTTCAGCTGTGGAATTTCAAACAAGCTGGACAGGATGAAGACTGTCTCTTATACACATCTGATGTGTATAAGAGACAGATACAGAAAGTAGAGCTTGGGATCCCTTCGTCCAGTGGTGGTTCCATTTGCGATGCGTTAGGATCAACATTATTTAATTTTATTAATTAATCCTTGTAATAGCACCCTATAAAGCATATCTATTGTACATTGGTTATCCAGGTTGAGTCATTTTGGTCTTGAATTGCATTTTTTAAACATCATGAATACGGTACTCTACTAAATTTTGATAAACCTACAGGTCTTCCTCCAATAAAAGACCACCTTAAGCCAGGCAAACGAGACAAACTCATCTCCGCTCCCTGTAAGCACCAAACGATGCAACGCTGTCTGCTGTCATTGGCAGTAGTAAGGGATCGCCATTAAAAATAATCCACGCGTATCTTGGTGTTCTCCATAAAATCGTTTCGGTCAACAACTGTGAGTGCCCGGTTTTAGGGACAAGGTTTTCATGGTCTTTAGCAGCTTTGGTCTTAAATTAGAAAAATTAATTATTAATAGAGTTTGTGTAAGAAAAGATACACAATGGAAGCCAGCGCTAGTTGTTGAAAAACACAATACGCCAAGATCGTATATAGTTGAAAGCGATGGTAGATACTACAGGAGGAATCGTAGAGATTTGATTGACAAGGAAGGATGTCAAAATACTAAAGACCGGCGAATAGAACCAAATAGCACAAGACAGAACCGACTTCGCTACCCGAAACGTAACAGAAAACCTGTTACAAAACTTGATCTGTGATTATATAAAAAAGGGCAGAATAATCCCTGTATAATCACTGTGCCAGGATAGTCTACATCTGAGCACAAAAGTTAATGAACATTCGTTAACAGAATGTAGTTATTATTAGTTTGTTGTAGAATTGTTGTATCAAATGAAAGAGAATGTATTACCTGTTGAGGATTGTTTATTAAGGAAAAGGAAACTAAAGTGCTAAAAAGAAATATTAGATAAGTAGATTTTGTAAAAAAAAAAAAAATAAATAAATAAAAAAAAAAATTAAAAAAAAGGGAGATGTAATGAAGGTACTTAAGATTATGAGTGAGCCCTCCATTGTATGATACATAGAGTAAGGACACATGAGCCTTAAGGCAGTTTGATAACAAGATACCAATAAAGGAACATACAAGAAAGTCAGAACAGCCTACTGTATATTATTGTCTACAACATATCATTACAGTACATGTTTTAGCTGTTTTATTCATACTAGCATTATAGAGGAAGTAATTCCACATACTCATAAGCACACACGTAGGATGTTGTCAAAGGGGCGTACACTAAAGTAAGTTTTTATGTTATCCTAAATTCTAGAAAATCTAAGAACATTTATTATAGTAACAAATTTTTTTAAAGACCATTTTTCAAGCTATAATTGGTAATAACTTCATCAGATTTTACCCAACCAAAGTCCAAGGTGTGACTAATGAACTATTTTCCAATTGGGCAACACAACCATAATTTTTTTTGCAAGAGGATAATAATGATAATTAAGACCTGCAAGGGTAAATAATTGTACCACATGAAGCCTGCCCTCTATGTACTGATTTAGATGGTAAACTAAAAATTCACATTTTTTCTAATAGTTTCTCTACAAAATTACATGATACAAAAAATTAAGGTATGAATCTTCAAAGATATATCTACGGCTGCAGATAAATTCATAAGAACTTTGATCTGATTAACAGAGAGCTTATTAAATTTATGCATGCCCTGCAAACACACAACGTTCTTGTAACATTCGCGAACGTTGTGGTTAGGTAGTCACATAATATTTACACAGCGTTGCAGGAACGTTCAAACGTTAAAACGTTGTAAAATTAGGTTCTAAGTATGTATTGGCTCTACAAAATAAGATTTTCAACACCAAACTGTAACATTATTATAATGTTCTTATTTAAACGTAATATTGTTAGCTCGACATAATCCTGAGATAAAAGTTGAAATAATTTGAGTATCCTGTATCCTATTCCTTCTCGATTTTTTCCGGTTCTCCATTCTTGATTGCACATGTTGTAGTCATAGCCTTTTGGCGTTGTCGTATGTTCCAATGCAGGCACTCACCCAGACTGTCAAACCAATCAGAGATCTGATCCCGCCGACACACGCATGCTACTGGATAGATCGACGTTGTGATGTGGACACTAATGAAATAAGTAAGAAATCTGTGCTCATTTGTGGTGTACGACTGAATGGTTTAAAGTCAAAACGGCAATAAATTGGCCTACTGCAAAAACAGAAGTGGTATGCACTAAAACCACAAAGTAGTCCGAAATAAAAGCATGATAGATTTAGATTTATTGTTCAACACAAAAATTTCTTTTCTTGACTTGTAACACCTATATAGAATTCATCAAAATATATAAACACATAAAAAAGTTCCATTAAAATTTTCATACATGGATCAAAATATTAAACCATTTTATAATTTAATTCATATTCTTTGATGGCATAGAAAAAAATTAAATAAAAATTCATATACTGTAATATTTTTATTATTTTATTCTATTCATTATATTTATCATAATCCTTGTAAGGAAATTATAGTTTATTATCTCATTTGTCGGAACCATCTTTTTATTTGAGAAAACAACATTTAATTTTTAACCATCAACTAAATGTCTTCAAAAATAAAGTAAAAAAAATGATTGATCAACCAAATGAGTAGACTTACGCATATCCTTTGTGGATTTCTTGCCTGTTTCTTCCATCGTGTGACACCCAGGCTGTGTGTCGGGCATCAGGAGGTACCATAATCTAATAGGGAAAAATTACCAAAAGAATTTCATTATAAATACAACTATAAATAACAAAATATTAAATTATTTTATAATTTAATCGACATTCTCCGACAATAAAAGTGATTCTCACCAGCAACTAAAAATGCAATACTTCGTAGGGTTGTCCCAAACATCGAGTATAAAGTATTTTAATTTTTTTCTGTACATATCATATCTAATTATATGCACGAAAAATTAAAAACTGAAGCATCTTGGAACACATATTATTGCTTTTCAAGAAACGATCAAAGCAATTGTTGAAATATAACTCTCAAGATATAGGTACACAATATAAAAAAACTAACTTTATAAAAATTGATGCAGTTCTCAAGTTGTTAGGTAGTAAAAGCAACAAAAAAAGAAAAAAAGATTATAGAAACCATATGTAAAGTGGATCATTGTGAAGAGAAATTATGGACCGAAACAAGCTGCCCTATATGTTTGATGCCCTTCTATGGCAGTATGCCAGCCCATTAAGAGATTTGCATAACATCGCAGAAGGCACTTGCCTGCCAATAGTATCATCATCCATGATGTGGAAAGGCACTGGTTATGCACGGCCGTTAAATTTTAAGAAAGTGTGACATTCTGCATTGAAAGCAATTAAGAAATTACATTGGCTTAACTTTTATTAGCTCAACTAATTAATGCCGATGTTAAGGCTGTAGTTAGCGGCGCCCCTACCTTACCACTAAAAAAACAATAATCAATAACATCATTATAATTATCATACCTTAAGCTCAACTCCCGCTGGAATGATGATTGGTCGAAATGAGAGCGAGTGGGGACAAATTGGTGTGATCATAATTGCTGGAACATTGGGGTGTATCATGGAAGCCCCTGCTGCTGCCGCGTAAGCTGTACTACCAGTAGGAGTGGAGATAATAAGACCTAAACAACAAAATGAATAAATAGTAAGTATATGATGCCAACTGAATATGAATAAAAAATTATGCCTTTAAGTAATTTCCAAGTACAACATATTACCCTGGAAATACTGTATTAACTGTTCATCCATCAACTACCAAGTGTCACGCATCAGCCATGAGACTCGTGCTTTCAGGCCTAATCCCAAAAACTTCTGCCAACCCCTTATATCATATTAAAATAGAAATATAATACAAAGCATTATGTCACAATGACCTGACGTTGACTTATACATTATATAATGTTGCACAATTTTATATTAATTTGTTTTGAGTGTTTATAAATTAAATTTTCTTTCCTCAAATTAAGGCACTTTTTTAAAGATGCTAACCATTGTGAGGAAAAGGTGCCAACAACATCTCCCAACATGACAACTATGGTTCTATAGGAATAAAAGGTAGACCATATCATTTACATGAACCAATTCCATTAAATTATATTGCATGCTTCAAATGTCATAAAGGGCCATCATCCACTTGAAATGACTTTCACAAATTTAAAGGTACTATAATAAATTAAACAAGAAAAAAAATAATAAAAAATAAATAAATAAATATTACATACAAATAAATTTCAAACAATGTGGGCAGGTTGAATGGTGGAGGAGAAACGGGGGTACACGGATCAAAATTTCAGTTGTTCAGAATGATTTTTGAGAGGACAAAATTTAATAAGCATCATGATAATGTACTGGCGACGTTCTCCTTTCCAAACACACTTAATGAATTGCTAACGCTGCATCATACTCTGTTATAATTATTCTCCTCGAATTTGCTCTCTCTTGAAACAGGCAATAATTGGTACTCAAATCCCAAGACCGTGGGATGATTACCTTTACATTGTATTTAGAACCATAATATTTAGTAACTAGTGCATTTAGAGTACCGTAACAATCATCTACGCTGCATTGTCACCGGGATAATGATGTCAATGTCCTCAAAAATGCATAATGAGACTACATATACCCTCTTCGCATTGTATTCATTTTGAACAGGATGATGCATAACTTGGTCAATCGTATAAAAAAATCAAACTTTGATTTAAATACAGAGTAGGTTTTGAGCCCCTGGCTCAACAGAAGATCGGAGGATTTTTGCATGTGGTCGATTTATTGCATGTACTATCAGTTATACGTTGCATGCGTGGTTGGGAGATGGCTCCTAATTATTTACATGTTTTAATACACAATCAGTGAAATTTTCAAATAGTGTATGTTGCAAAGTGAGGAACAATTTGTATGTTTAATTTTCGTCAAGGAAATTTCAAAACGATCAAGTCATATTTATTTACCATCTCCTTGAACAGTAGTGATGTGACTACCATCCAGGTACAGATCAAGGTTCGACAGGAATGGTGATGGGCCTCGGTCAATCACAACTTCATTTAAAACCTACCAAAATAAGGAATTAAAACAATTAGCATCCATGAATGCATTACTGTAAATAAGGTCTCTGAAACAAAAACAGACAGAGGAGAAAATAGAAATAAAATTTTATTTGTGAATGTAAATAGGATGGTTAAATGCTTCAAATTTATATAATTAGGAAGGCAGCGGAGGGCATAATAAAAATAAAGAAAAACTCTTTTGTTCCTGAAAACGGGTATCCTAATTTGCCAAAAATAAAATTTTATTTTTATTCAAAATTGTCAATATTTGCAGTCAGCCGGTTCGCTAAACAAGGTATTAAAAAGTCTTGCCTAATGTTAGATTTATATAGTGCTTAATGCCAACAAGACTCAGCACTTTGTATATTACCCTGAGTCACTGGATCAAGCACTTTTGACTTCTTAAAAGACAAGAAAGATGGAAGGTGAATATTTTCAATGTGTGGACTAAAAATCACCTCATGAAATATTTTATCCCATTGCACTCATAATCATTCATTATTTGTATACTAGAATACAGTAATAAAATCACAAGCACCTTGTATGAATTGGAAAAAGCTACAGTACAAATTCTTTTATTATTATTAAATAAGGCGATTCAGTGGATTCTGGTTTGAAACTTCCCCCCCTTAATTTAGGCACACATTAACATATGCACCAAGGATTGTCAATAGTGAATATATCACTGTCCTACTTGTAGGTGACAATCCTTTTCACAAGACAGCATAGACACACGATGCTTCTTTTTACATAAACTAAATCTCAATTTGGAAGTTTACGGAGTGGGGTTGTTTTGGTCGTGAGAAAAAATCCTGCAACACTGACAGGAATTGAACCCAAGGATTGGAAGGCAAGCATCTTAACCACCAAGCTATTCAACTCCATTCCACTTGTAAAGAAATTTTGTGGTAAAAATCTTTTGTGTCCCCCTGACAATAGGTAAATTTGTCCTCCAAAGGATTAAAGCCTACAATCACAATTTTGTTAGTTCAGTGAATTCTTTTTCTGTCACATCAATCTGGCTTATCATAACTAAACAAACTCTACTGAGATTTTAAAAAAACAGTTTGGTATTTGAAAAAAAAAAACAGTTTGGTATTTAAAAAAAAAAAATTAAATAATGGGTGCCAAGTTTGAAGAAGACACATCCAGCAGATCTGGTTAAAGGAGATTTGACATTTAATCTTATTCTGTTGCATATGGTAGCACACAATACTTCAAAAAGACAAATTATAATACAGTAAAAACATGCATCATCATTTTATCAGTGAGTTCCATATCCACCAAGGATTTTGGATGCCATGATTTTCCTCCATTTCGTTCTATCTTTAGCTGATCTTGTTGTTTCCTCATAACTTCTGTTCGTTCATTCACATATATTCTTCACCCATGTTCCTCTTGGTCTTCCCCTCTTTCTTTCAGCTTTTCCTTCCATTATCATTCTTTGCTGTTCGCATTTTCTTTTCTTAATTGTTTTCATCAGTGTTTTCTTCACATTCACTCTGTTCAATACTTCTTTGTTTATTACCGTGTCCATGTACGATACCTTTAACATTCTTCTAAACATCCACATTTCGAATGACTCAATTTTCTTCTCCATCTCTCTATTAATTGTCCATGTCTTAGATGCATAGAGCAGAGTTGAAAGCACAAAACATATTTTCCTGGTTTGAATTTTCGAACATGCACACATCACAAATATGCAGGAGATGGGTTACTTTCTGGGAAAGTTTTGCTTGATCGTGCAAATGCAGGAAGCCTTCTGAAAGACTTGAGGACACACATGATCCCTGACATAATAATCAGTGAAAATCTAAACACTTAAAGGGAGTGAAGCTGTATAGCTTGGTGGTAAATAGGATTACTTTATTTCAGGGTCATGACTTTAAATCCCGTTACCTATGACTAAGATAAGAATAAACTTAATACTTTATAAAGCATTACAAAGTTTAAACTGTTAAGTTTACTCCATGGACGTTTACTCAATGTTGAATATAAAAAATAACAATGATAATACAAGGGACCGAATCTGTAGATTAGTGGTTAAGATGTTAGCCTTTTAATCCTAGATCCTTCCCTCAGTATAAATAATGAACAGAAAAGCAATTTGGCACCACTGAGACTCGAACCAGTGCTGCAGTGGTAATGCGGCACTGGTAATGATTCTCAGACTACCTTACATAAATTTGATAGGTTGAGGGCAAAAATTGTTTAATCATTTAACAGATTTAATTTGCACATTCTCTTTACCCCCTACCTTACTTAGTGGTGTAACAAAGGGGCATGGTCCCCTGGCTGACTTTTTAGGCCCTACTACCCCGAGGATTGGGTCCAAGTAGGAAGCACAGTGAGACATTGGGAAAATCCCCAGCTTAAGCATTTCTGACATTTTATGGGCGTCCTATACAATTTCTGCTTAATCCAAGACCAGGGTTCGAATTTCCGACAGCAACTGCTGTAGAAAGGGCCTTCTACTGCTGTTGTAAATCCCAGGCTCGACAGCAAGCTTGTTGCTGTTGACTCACCTGACCTAGCAATGGATTATACACCTACATTTATAGAATAGGCCTATTCTTAAAACAATTGACAAAGCTTGTTGCTGTAGAAGAAGAATAAATTGCTGTAGTAAAGCCATAGCCCACAGAAACTATTTGCTGATGGAGCATTTTAAGGAAATTCGAACCCTGAAGGCACAGCTCAGCCAATTTGGAGAAAAATGAAAAATGAATATCCCAAGGCTCCCCACCTTAACATCTGGGACCCATGGTTTTAATCAGTGACAGCCCCGAGCTGTTACACATCACTGCCCATACTCACAAAACATCACTGCCCTTACTCACAAAAACTAAATAGTACCATCCTACCTGACATTTAAATTTTAAATTTGGAGGATCAGGATCCTTGTGTTCATTCCCGAATAACATGTCATTATCATCATTATGGTGGTTGTTTGGAATTTTGTCGTCTGTGTATATATGACTGTTCAAACGACTCCTTAACGTTACAGCTAAATTTCCTGCAGAAATAGAAAATAACAATTATTGACTCCTTATTTTCAACATTATAGACTTCCTGTAGAAATAGAAAACGAAAATACAGCATATACTGTAGTTCAAGAATTTGTTATTGTCTGTAAATTACAAAATTTGACTTATTAGCATTGTATAGATAATTAATTAATACAGAACCCTAAAATTCCTTGACAACAAGTCTACTCCCTACATTACATCCAATTTCACATACCAGCATTATTCAAAGCAAATGCGCTGAACCATAGAGATCTCTAGGTCAACGGTTCCCATCGCTGCTCTCATTGTGTTTCAGCAGGAGGGCTGAAATGCGAGTTATGATTGCGCACCGTCTTTCGGATGAGACATTTAAGCAGTTGGTAAAATGAGCCATGTGCACATTAAAGAATGCAGTACACTCTTCAGTAAAGAGAAGGGGATTGTCTCCCGGTGTACTGCCCAATCACCAACAGAGAGACTCAACTGGAAATAAGTCTTCTTCAGAATTTTGTGTTACCTGGGTTTTAAACCGAATAAATTCAACCATCCATCCATCCAGACCCAGTGTATGGTTTGAATAAGTAGCCCAGCGGACATTACCAACACTCTCAAGAAAAATATTTGATTTTGGCATGCAAAGTTGAAAAAATACCTTCTGACTGGCTGTCCCTCCAAATTATTAATAGACATTACTTTTTTGAGAAAAGAGAATTCCTAATGTATAAGCCCTAGGCTTTGATCTTCATTAAATAGCACTAAATGCAATATGACAAACAGAACTTACCCTTGAGTACAGAATTAATGGATTCTTTATAGAAATCAAAATCAAAGGGTGTTAAAAAACCTAGTGATCCTAAAGAGAATGCCATGACTGGTGGAACACTACCCTGAAATGAAAATAACAAAAATACATATTAACATAAATATTACTTAGACAATAAATCAATGTATATTTTATACAATACAAGAAATATGAGGCCTGCAATCTCAAAATCAGTATCCACAGTCAAAAACCTAAATAACAGAATTTCAGAATTTAATGATTCTGCACACCCTTAATTTTTGTGATTGTCATTTTATCGTGAAAATCATGATAAATAAGGCCCCGGGAAAATAAAGGACTTTACAGTATTTCCCAAGTGATGAGGTAAAAAGCTATTACAAAATTTAAAGTACTTTACAGAATTTTCAAACATTACTTTGCACTGGTTTTAGGAGGCATGCCTTATGATTTTTGGTAAATTTCCAATTTTGTTTGTATTTGATATTTGAACTATTCCAATATTGGCTGGTGGCATGTTTGAAAAACAGGGTAATAAAACCAGTCTTGCCTTTACAATGGGAAATGGAAAATGTTGAAATACTGTACCAAATGAGGAAAAAATTACCGATGGCCGATTAAGCAGTGTTATAATACCAGAATTATTATTACGATGAATTTACAAAAATGCCTTTGAAATTACAAAGCAATTGGTTTTATTGGGCGTATGTTTTCGTTTAATATTTTAAACTTTGTTCAACTGTATTGTTCAGCATTTTCTATTGTTGAATCTTTGTACAGCAGTTTAAAAATGTTTGGCCATAAATACCAATTTCTAATCTGCTTTATTGCACAATATCAATAATTGTCATTCTTATTGATTTTCACTTAACTTCCAACAAAAAGCAGATAGAGAAAAAAAATTTACAGGTATTTTACTACTTTTTTCACCCGCCTCTTTGCAGATTAAAGATATACTGCCTGCTATAAAAAATACTTCACAATTCAATTAAAATATTTGCAGTAAAGGTCATTTAAATAAAAGGATATTAAAATAAGTTATTAACTTCCAACAAAAACAGAGAGAAAACAAAATTTGCTGATTTATAGATATTATCTAACTGTACAATAATCCTTAAATTTCATTAATCAATTTAAGAGTCTGCTGTAATGCAGGGAGGTGCAAAGGTGGGCAGAGACACTCAGGCTTGAAATTTTCTACCCAGCCTAAAGCTAATATCATGCTCCTCCACCTAGTTTTATAGCCTCCTTGCCTTCATAAAATCCATTCCTGTTATTTAGAGTTTTACCAATATTATCACCCACCCAGCTTTCGGTGATGCTGATTGGTCGGTCGAATCGGGGAGCCTTCCCGATTGTGTTTGGGACTACTACGCAGTACAACGATTGCGCTGAAAACGCTGTAGCAATTTTACGGAAACCAGGCTTAATAGAGGCCTATATACACAGCAGAGAACAAGCGATTAGGCCTGGTCCATGGCCTACTGTAGCATCAATATTGACTATAGAGAAAGACTACAAACCACGTTGGCTTGGGTCCTTATAGCAAGATGATACAGCGATATTTAACCCATTTTAGTGTGCTCACCTACAATAGCCTGAGGCAAAAGCCATCTTTAAATAAAAAATTCAAATATAAATCAAGTTCTTTTTCTGGAGAAAACATGAATTTTTATTGTGAACTCTGAATGTATTAGGGAATGTTCAATAAAAATTATCCTTGAGGGAAGCAGAGCAGAGGCTCTGCTGCCCTCAATGAAGAACAGTTCACTCTCTGATTCAAGACGCTCTAATTCAAAATCACTGTTTTTTTTAAGTACGTAAGAATGTAGTTATGGTGGATGGTGGTGGGCGGCCACCCAGCCTTAAGGTTTTCCACCCAGCACAAGCTAATTTCACGGCCCTCCTTCCACCTTCATTTAACCCTCCTTGCCCACTTTTAAAATGTCTACAACCCAACCTTAGTTATCTTTAGCTAACAACGCTGAGTACCAACTGACAATCTACAATCTTCAATCTTCTAACACACAGCTAACATTCTACTTGAAGACTAAAAACTCAAGACCACCCCACATGGAATACTCAGCGTATCGGAGAAACCACACACCAGGGACAGATCCAGCAAGGGGACACGGTTACCTCCCCCCCCCCCCCTTTCAACTAAATTTTCAAATTTCAAAGCATATATTGAAATTAGCTCTACTGACTTACTTACTGTATCTATTCTAAGTATGTTGTGCCCTCCCCCTCCACGTTTGATAAATTTTGGATCTGCCCCTGCCCCACACTCTAATTAATGGTAAAATAGGGCATAGCCAACAACATTCTACGACCGCAAAGGGTTCAACCGCAGTACAAAAAATCTCACCTGTTGAAACAACGAAGAAGCGTACAGCAGTGTTCCGTCTCCACCTAGACAAACGATGAAATCAACTTTATCACTTATGTTATCACCTGTGAAAACAGAAATCACCAAATTTTCCATTAGTAACCCAATAGCACAATTGATTTTTCCTTCCCTCAGGAAAAATGTAATATGAGATGTGTACAATCACTTTACTCACACTTGAAATTTATCAATATGTAGACATCAAAGTCACCTTCTGTTTCCAAACATGTACTGTAGGTTGCTTGGGTTAATGCCACCTTGGCTCAGCCCACCCTACATGTTACTTGAACTTTGAACTTTTTCCGACTTTACATATGAGCCACCTACATTCCCTAGGCTGCCCAGAGTATACTGTAATTTGAATTATATTTTTTTTTTTAAATTTTAAAAATTTAAATTTAAATTTTTATTATTATTATTATTATTATCATTATTATTATTCCACTGTATTTAACCATTCCTGGCTGATAATATCTGGCCGTCATAGACTTTATTGACGTAAAGTTGATGTATTAATGATCTTGTGTTCTGTGATTGGTTAGCTCAACTAAATTTACTAGTAATACCTTCAGGTAAGAAAATATCTAAGATTGACAATGTTGAAAATGGATTTGATTGGTCTTTACTGAAGTTGAAAAAGTGTTTTCATAAACATGGGATTCCTCAGGACAAGTACTGTATAAGCCTACTGTACCCCACAAAATCAGCCCCGAAAGTAGGGCCAATCGAGATAATACTACAGCAGGGGTTCCGGGGGATGAAATTTTTGTTTTCTAGACCCTGGAAAATAAACCTCTGAGGTGTTTTGGGCGTTCAGTTATTTTTTCTTTCTTTATTTTATTTTCTGACTTTCTAAAAGGGAAGGAGAATCACAGCCCCCACTAAATCCCCTGTTTTGTATTCAAACAGCAGGGGACAATACAAAAGGTAAAATGTCTACGTTTACTGTGGCTAAGAACTAACATTTTAATTGTTTACTTTATAACTGTATAAATAAATATCGAAGTTCGCTACAATACTACTTTCAATTAAAATTAGTTTAAGAAAATGTTAGCTAGCCAAGTAGTTATTGACAGAAAGTTCTTCATATGAAATTATTCTCAATTTGATAGTCCATCTTTCTTTTGGATTGAAATTATGAAGATTAGTGTGATGTGAATTTGTACTATATTTGAGAACTTTCTTTTTCAGTGGATCTATCCCTCTTGGTTGCTGATTGAATAAAACAAAACAAATAAACAGAATAAAACTGTTTCTATAAAGTTTTATTTGCACTGGCCCTTACTGTAAATCTGCTTGTGATTCCAGTAGCATATTTATTATGTAGAAGTATTAACATGGAGGAAAAGATGAGGGTGAGGAGAGGGGAAGTGCAATGTTTAGGAAATGGGGGAGGGGGCAACAATATGAAGCTCACGCTGCCATGCCCACCTCCGCCCCACCATGGTTGGTGTAAATAAGTGGGAAACAATCAAGGTCGCCACTTAACTCATGGTACATGGTACTTTTCTCTTTTATTTTTTTTAACTCAAATTTTTCTATCTCCTTTTTATTTTTCAGCTTGACCCCTCCCCCCACCCCCGCTGGATCCGCGCCTGGAGCATAAAAAAGGTGTAAGTTATGAGGTTTAACTACTGGACTGCATTTTTGCTCAGCAAATTTTCAGGGGAAGGAGTGTTCCCCGAGATTCCCCAGGTACTGTATATACACCACTGGATATTGTGTTTAGTGAAGTCTTTAAACTAGAAATGTTTTAGATCCATGCCTCAATGATGCATTTTTTATTCCTTTTAAATGAGATTTATAATCTGAAGAGAAAAGAAAATAGTATTGTACAATGATAATGTACGCTAAATTTCACATTTGGTAGAAGTTTACATTAAAAAGGATGTCAGGTTAAATATGTTAATCAGATTAGTTGATCGATGGTTAATTCCTAAATCAACAGTTAAAGCAGAAAATCTAATCAATAGTTGAGTTCAGATGTTCAAATTAGCACAACTGACTCTGTTTTAATGTCAAAATCAATAGACGATTATTTATAATGTTATTGGTCTATGACAAAATAGCGCTCTCTAGTGGTGGCAAATAACATGGTTGCACGTACTGTACCAGATGGGCAAGAGTAAAACATATTACAGAAGAAATAAACCAAAAAATCAATACCCCCATCAAATTTTGCTATTTGAAAAAAAAAATAATAACCATAATTTTTCCATGGAAAATAAAAATAAGTATGATCTCATAGGACTTATTCAGTGTAAACACCAAGGATAGCCCACGAAAGTCTAGAAGACGACTTATTTCCAGTGGGGTCCTTCTGGTG
>NW_022728493.1:803770-815884 GCF_011630105.1 Anneissia japonica | reverse complement strand
ATCTTCCTTTTTATTCTTGTCTTTATTTTTCTCTTCTCTTTTTCTTTTCTTTTCCACTTCTTTCTCTTTCCCTCCCTCTCCCCTCTTTCTTCTCTCTTATTACCCAGCCTGGTACGACGGCTTGGCCAGTCTGGTAAAAACCGTCAGGGGTGGGGCAGTTTTCCCCCCCCCACCGCGCCTATTACGACACTGGCTAACACGCCAATCCCCCGCAATGAAAAATATTTTTCTACGCCACTGGGTCTCATCCGAAAGACTGTGTGCTATTGTAACTTGTATTTCAGCCCTCTAGCTGAAACACAAGGAGAGGCAGCAATGGGAATTGAACCGGGGACCTAGAAATCTCCACGGTTCAGCGCACACACAGCGGCTACCACCAGATTAGCCGACTGAGCTAAGCTGTTCTCAACCATAAGATTGTTGTCATACATAATGAATTTCTGGCCAACTAAAAAATTAATATCCTGATAAAAGAAATCAAAAATGTTTAAAGGAAGTTAAGGAGAGCTGAAGAAGATTAGGCCAAAAATTTAATTGTTAGTTTCATGCCACCCCCCCTCCCCATCAAATTTTGCTATTTGAAAAAAAAACCCAATTTTTTCATGGAAAATAAAAATAAGTATGATCTCATAAGATTTTTGTCCTGGCCTAAAGGAGGAAACATTGTATAGCAAATTGCAAAAAAAAAAAATACTACTATAGATTAATTTCACTAGGTCATTGATGATAGAAAAGTAACTGGCTCTAATCTAGATGCAGGGTTCCCGGAACGCTGCACTCAGCGGCGAGTGCGAAGCACAACTCAGGGTCAAAAGTGGAACGTGAAATTTGGATATGGTTTTGTAGTCAGATTTGCGAGAAAAACTTCAGCTACCCGTATTTCTCGACTGAGCTGTCGAGAAGTGGGAGCTGTAATTTGTATGGCAAGGAGTGTTTCAGGGCATATTAAGGGAATTTACGCCCAGAAAATTTGTAGTTATTAATATTTTGGTTATAATAGAAAATATTCATTTTTTGGTGACGTCACACTCACATTAGTTAGCATGCATACGTCATAAGCTAGATACGTCATCTTTTCCTGGTAAGCAAACTTTCCCGGCGTGCTTTTTTCATGGATAAACAAACACCACTGCTTTGCACATGGATGCCTTGCCCAAGCCAGGGCTACAAGAGCCGCATTGTTAGCATTGTATAATACTTAAATATTAGGTACCTCTGCAAATGAATTATTCTTAGTTTTTTTTTTCTTATTTTAATTTATTTCTTCCGAAAGTGTACTTTCTATCACACATAATTCCACGGTCTTAGTTAGGCCTAGGCCTAGTCTTATGCCTCATCGTCCCCCGCTACACAGTACATCAGTAGGGCCCCCCCCCCCATACAGTACAGACGTTTGCTAGGTAACAACGTGATTGCACCTTCCTTCCCAGGTGTTCATGTAACATTGACATAATTGTTAGCTGACCAGTTGTGTGTATTTCTTTGTGAAAATGAGTACACCGCGGCATACTCATTTTCACAAAGCATTTGCATCCCCTCTTGGAAAGAAGGATTCGAAATAATTGTCTCCATATCTTCGCTAATTAAATTAATCACCGTAATTTAGCTTACACTTATGAATTTAGGGAGCACTTAAAATGTGAAATAATCATTTCACTCAACCCGACAAACTCCGAACTTTATTCATTCATTAGGCCTACATAATAGTTTCAAATTGCTGTACTATATACTCCAACATCACTGGCACACGGTAACAACCACCTGACTGCAGACCATTTCCGGTCAAACATTACTCTCCATAACACAGCACCCCCTAGTTCCGTCACCTCTGGATCTCTTAAACTATAGTATATTAACAAAGTATTATTGTATACTACAGTATAGCCTTGGTTGTTTTCTAATCCTGGTTCATGATCCTTTGCTGTACACATCATTTCCTGCTCAATTACTGTACCTTTAAGCTTCATACTGAGATCTAGAAATTATTGTATCCTAGTTTCCTGTATGTTTATTGTGAAAGCGAAATTGTTTTTCTTTAGATTGGCTGGTTCCTTTTGCTGACCATGACTTTTGGCTGAGTATTATTTTCATTCAGCTGGTTCGCAAAACAATAGACTCTGCTTACCAAAACAAACATGGCTGATTGGTCAGTTTAATAACAAGAATATTTACCATCATTAAAAGTAAAAAAAAAAAAAACATTATCGCGGTATTCTATGCAACCATTTTTGTTGAGTACTGGTTTTCTATTTATCTGGTTATCTTCATTTGGTAGGATTTTTACCACTGCACAGGCAGGTGTGATTTAACATAGCCTATATTGATAAAAAGAAAGTGTATGCATTTTCTTCAATCTAGTGGCAGTCTTTCATAGACCAGTTGGTTTATTATGGGTAAAACTGTTTAATCCAGTGTATGAGCTAAATATAAAACGTGTACAGTGTTTTATGCTAATGTTCATCACAGGGGTCCCAACCTGGAAGAGGCCACTTAAATGAGGTTTCTTAATACACATCTAACTTGATTTTGCTGTGCATGGTGATAATTATCACCAGCTAAAATCCGGAAAACAATTTATAATACTTTATAGTAAAAAAAAAAATATTAATGAATTTGTGGGAGCAGCTAGTTTCAGGATGGGTTTGCGATCTTGGGATTCCAGCAACTTGCAGGAGAGTTAGGACCGCATGACAAGAGGCAACACATATTTCGGTGAAAAAATTTTCTTTTCGCTCTATAAAGCCACTGTAGAGCTATAAATTCTACAGAAAAATTCAAAGCTGGATGCATTATAAATTATTCTTTAGATTCATCGTATACAGACTCTAAGCGGAGTCGCTCAACAGTTCAATACAGATAAACAATCGCTAACACTATTCTGTTAGTTAAAATCAGTATTCAAAGTATATGTCAACGTTAAATTCCCTTGTAAATTTTGTACTGAATTAATTAAATTTCAGTACAGACCAATCTAACATAATTGATTACGTGAAGGAATGCTCTAAATGGATACGAAATTTCAAAGCCCGCTCCGCCTGCTTTTAGTGCCGCTACAATTAATGTACTCTATACAAAACAAATCATGTAGATGTGAATCAGGTTAGAAGTGGATTGGTTCAACGACAACAATTTAAAGCGACAATGTAGATAAAGTCTCCTAATGACATTATTAATTTTTTTTATTGTTTGGTGAGATTTTTTTCATACCTTGTTTAGTGCAATTATTAATGATTTCGAATAAAAATAAAATTTCATTTTTGGCCAATTAACGCACCCGCCGCCACAAAAAAATTAAAATTTCAGGGGAAAAAAAAGAATTTTTTCTTTATTTTTATTACACCCTCCACTGCCTTGAAATCTCCAAAGATACGATATGTATAATTCTTCCCAATTATATAAATTTGAAGCATTTAACCATCGTATTTTACATTCACCAATAAAATTTTACTTTTATTTTCTACTCCGTCTGGATGTTTTTGGCAAAACTATTTGCTAAATATAAGAAAACAAAATTTTATTTCTGCCCTTCTCCAATGATCTTCAAAAAAATAAGTACGCAAAACAAGGAATAAAAAAAGAGTCGCCTTACCTAGTACTGTAGATATACACATTAATATCTTTTAAAATGGGCAAAGATCAAAATCTTTAAAAATAATAAATATTAATCTCTGCATGGAGGGTACACATTAATCATTTGGGATTGGACTATTAACACCATCAGATAAAAGTTTTGTTACTTCAATATAATATGCCCTCTATTTGGATTTCCATATTTCAAAATATGAAAATATGAAAAACAAAACTTAATGACTTTTGTTTTGTGAGAGTTGCAAGGCAGCATTTACGACTTCCTACCAAAGAGTCTAGTGCCTTTTTCCTGGCTTACACATCAGGCCGACTAATAATATAAATAGTATATTTGTAAACAAACGTTCTGGATATTTTTCCCACACAAATATAGCGTTTACACATTTATAGCTGTGAACACACAAATATTAATTGTGAGTACTGTGATTATGATACCGTAATGATTATGACTATAATAATAATGAGCACCTTTGAGGTGTTCAATAAAATAATACCACCAAAAAAAAAAATTAAAGAGAAAACATCAGAAATAAATAGAAATGTTATCCATTCAAACAAAAAAACACAACAACTTTAAATACCTCACAGATAAAAAAAATCCTTTAAATTTAACAGACTTTCTCAGTGAGAAAATCCTTGCGGCCAGAAATTCAAGCGATTCAAAAAGACAATCAACATGTATGATGATACAGTTTTACGATGAATACAGAAATCAAATTTAATCAAATTAAAAGACACAAAATGGTATGTACAGTATTTAAAAATCTAATAATCAGCATGTAAGGATGTTATAATTTTCATGTGTATTTATGAGGTTAAAAGGATGAAATAATTGGTAGAATATTTTTAATGTAATCCTGTAATGTATCCATGGACATTACATTTCATATACCAAACTATATTTAGAGGCATTATGTATATTTTAAAAATTAAATAATGTATCGTATTAAATATAGAAATAATTTCAATTAAAAACATAAAATTCACCTTCTTTAAAAGTTTTCATTTTATTGCGAATTCGGGAGAAGTTTTCATCTTGGACTATACTTTCTTCCTTCTGGACACCAGCCTCCACAAAAACCACTAAATTCTTTTCCTAAAACAAGGGAAACAAAAAGGTAACCAGGAACAATAATATGAAAATATTGAGATTGATTGAACCTTGATATCTGATTGATCAAGGTATAGTACGGATTCAAAACTACCTCAATAAAAAAAAAAGTTAATTCAGTAGGGAAATTGAATAGCAGTCAGACAATGTAAATAATGAACAATACACAATACTAAGCCTTCACTCAATAGAACTGAAGACACAGATTTATTCACAGTGGATTATCCTATACAAAACAGTAGAATTAAATGATCAAGGAAACATTATTACTATTTTAAAGCCCTTTGCTGACTATCAAAATTTTATTTGGCATAAAAACATGTGAACATTTCTAAATATAGTCATGATGGCATCCCATCCTGACCATATATCAATGGGAAGGTGGTTTTTTTTCTGGACAGTGCCAAATACTGTAGAGCAGGCTTGAGAGATTGAGTCTTCAGACTAAAAATTGATACTGTACCTAATCACAGGCAGATTCAATTGGGGGCATGGAAAAGTTTTCAATGCATACCAATGCCATGTATTGAAAAAAAAAATGAAGACACTACAAATACAGAATGTTTCAATATGGATTCTGCCCCATCACTCCCACTTATTTAACACCATTCTGGACCCCCACTTATTTAACACCAGTGTTGAATAGCACTCCACAATTACAGTATCTATTCTGAAAATTTGGTGTCCTCCCCACTTTTGAAAAAAAGTCTAAACAATCTGGATCTGGCCAGGCCTGTAATACTCCGTCTTTCTAATCTCTCTCCTTACTACAGTATACAGACTTCCAACATGAATTTGGGCCAGCCAATGAGGAAATATACCACACGAGAAAGTCCACTATGCATTACTGTAACATAGGAATTTAGCAAAGGCAGGGAAACACAATAGGCCTATTGTTACTTGGTTTCCCATAATATACAGAGATTTATCAACTTTGGATTAGTTATTAAATAATACAGAGACTGTATAAAATATACAGTAATGCTAGTTAAATTTACTTTATCAAAAATTTTGAAGGTTTGTCGTCAACTACTATCAACTATCATGTGCCCAACACAGAGCAAGATTTACCATATGATTGCAGTTTTGACTGGTAGTGTATCCCACACCAGTTATCCCCACCCTCCTAAATAGCTTTTTCACACTACCATCCTTCCTACTAAAATTTAAGATTTAGGCCTACTGTTTAGTAAAGTTTGTTGACATTATGCTTTGTACAGTAAACTGCATCTAAACACCCCTCCCTCTGAGTGGTGTCAGGGGAATCACCCCACCTCCTGAAATGTATTTTTCCCTAGTCACATGGAAATTCATTCTTTGCCAGTTCATGTTTGTATTTTTACAACTGGAAAATGAATCCGCATTTATTTTGTTTTTTGTTAGTGCATGTTTCTGTTGTCCACAAGCCTCCCATTGACATGAGCCACACATGTGGCAGCTGGCAGTGCATTCTTTGATCTTTGATACAGCTAGTTTGATAAGATCTGATCTGATCGAAAATATAATAAGATAATTTTTGAATTTCTACCGACCCTTATCAAAATTTATTAAATAAAGAAGATATGACATACCATCAAAAAATGTCAAATTATGATAATACTGTTTTAATGAAAGAGACATCAGAAAAAAGAAAATCTTTAAACATTTTTAGTTCTAGCCATGCTCTTTGTTATAAAGTTGCAGATTTGGTCTTTTTAAAAATTTCTTAAGAGGAAATCAAACAAAATATGTGCTGGTCCATTGGTTGTAAGTTGCCAACTTGATTGTAAGATTCTCTGAGGAATTTGTATCTGACATGATTTACTCTTTCAAAAAACTGTTAAACACGTGCAACATATTGCCCAGCCTAAGATATTGTAGGGAGCTCCATTTGATTGGTTGAGAATTTTACTTAAAATAGAAAGCAAACCCAAGTTAACCTTTTGCTTGAATGTGTAATAACAAAACCAAACCTATTTAAGTACAGCATATGATGATAGCGAGAGAGCTACAACTTATATATACTTTTTATTATAGGCAATATTATTACATTTAAGTGAGAGACCTCGAAAACGTGAGCCTTGGCATGTATGACCTTGGCCATACAACCTCCATCGAACAATATTGTTTATATTTTTGGAATTTAATTGTAAGCATTAATAATTTTACAAGAAAAACTTTGATTTTTTACTCAGTAATTAGTCAAGTTGAAAAAAAGGTGAAGCTTATTTTTAAAGTGTTTGAAAATAACGATGACGACGACGGAAGCACAGCAGCACAACGACAATAATATTAATATTTATAATTCCGAATATACTTTAAAAACAAAAGAGCTGCCTTTACCTGGATATTCATGTACAATTTACTGTCTTTTTTAATTATTTGCTAAAAATAGCTTACATATTTCAGTTATGTCTACTAAAAAAAATAATAACGTTCAAGTAATGACATGAAAGTTTGCCATCTGCATATAAACCATAGTTTTTTTTAATAGTGATTGTTTCCGCCTGATTAACATGTAGCAACATGCTTGTTCAACATGTAAAGCATTCATATATTTCTGATGATCACCCAGGGATTATACTTGGCAACGTTTAAAAGCATAATTACAAACCATTTTGACCTAAAGAACTATAAATTTGAAATAGCTTCATAAAGAAAATTGAACGCGACATGAATGTAAAACTGGTACAAAGTCAAAATCAAACACCATGGTCCATTGTGTTCGTCGTTAGGTCTACAAATTCATTTCAATAACAATTTCAGAGGCAGATCCAAAATTCTGAAATACAGAGGAGGGGGAGGGGCCCAAAGAAGGACTTTCACAGATGGGGAGTCTAGACCACTCAACCCTGCCATGGTTGGGCTGAGGTAAGAAAATTTATGATTATATAACACCGGAAATAACACTCTCAGACCCAATTTTGATGGTTATTTTCATTTTTTTTTTACAAACTTGAGGACCAGTGCTGGCTCGTTCCCCATCCCTCCTTGAATCCGTCACTGAATCTGTGATGGGGTCTTGGGGAAAATCTTACAGAATAATATGCTACCTCCAAAACCAGAATTTAACATTCCCTTCCTAATATTCAAAGGTTTGTACTTTACAAATTATTCAGATAATCAAATTTTTAATTTACAGTATGTCAAAAAGTTTCATAGCAAAGAAACACCAATAATGCAGGACTATATTGTATGTTTCTTGTATTCTCAGGTGTCCTTAAAGATGTACTCTATTTGTCCATTAAAACAAAGTTAATCTTTTTTTTTTTTTATTATGATTCATGGAACAATAAACTGCACAATAAGACAAGCCATCAACTTCTATACGTACTTGTCATATAATCATATTATATTAATCGTATTGTTTAAAGTACTTAAATGTTTAATAAATTTATTATTTTATATTTTTGTTGTTATTATGTAATTGGAAAACTGGATCTAAGCTTACCTCTGATAGGAAAGTGACGAGCACCTTAAAAGGTTCTATTACGCTTTCATCATAAATCTTCTTGATAACGAGCACGGAGAGAGCGCTCACTTTCCACATCAGCACTTGACTGGATGGGTCCGTCACATGCCTGTAATGTCAATCATTTAGAATTTACATTGGCAAATTTTATTGCAACAGATAAAGTTCTGCTTGTCCCATGCAACATTATACATTAGTATCACAATGTCCATTAACTGTATGTACTATCAAAGCTCTTCTCAAATTTGGTACAACCTTTGCAATAATGCTCGACGATATGGTACCCATACAGGGAAGGGCAAATAACTCTAATCAAGCAAGTGCAATGTAGAGCAACTCGGATGATACTTCATCAGAAACGGTTTGAGGAATCATACAATGAACGTTTATTAAATCTGAAAATGATGACCACTCAGAACGAACGTGATCTTTCCACAGTACTTTTTTGTTTGCAAGCTATTGTTGCAAAATAATGAGTACTTTACTAGCCTATTAACTGTTAATCCTTGATACTGCAAAAAAATCTCATTTAAGAGATTGAAATCCAGAACTGACAGCGCAAAATACTTTACAGATTGAAGTTAAAGACGCACTAATATTTAAAAGTTGAAACATATAAGTTAAAAATTATTTTTTTTTAGATAATTTATATATAGAGGCCATGCTATTCAATGAACATTTATTGCGACTGATATAACTTTAATGAAACAGGATAATGTTAATCACGTGTACACAAATTTTTGAATTTTATCTAAATTGCCAATTAATTTATGATATCAACTATCATATTTACTATTGTATTTGGCAATATTCAATTAATGTGTGTGCTATTGGCTATTATTTAATTTAAATCTCTTTGTTAGTATAAATTGTAGGTGGAGGTTCACATCATTGCTGATGATAGTGACATTTTGTTGTGGTTACCTTGCTAGGAACTAATTTCTTTTGTAGATTGTATTCTTTGTTTTGTTATGCAAGTTTTTTCCTGAATAAATAAATAATAAATAAATAAATAAACAAACATTGTTTGAGGTAAAGTAGTTAATACTACTTCTTGAGGTGTTGGAGGATTTGGACTGCCTCCCGATGCAAAGTGGAGGGAGGTAGTTCCAATTTTAACCGTTTCATTCTCTGAGGATAAAATTACGCAGTCTGCATTATGGTTCATGTAGACAGAAGAGCCATAGCTGCGGTAGTCAATTTAAGGTAGAACTTTTTTCCTCAATTACGCGTAAATTTGGCACATGCAGTTGAGTTATAGAAACTAAAGCACCCCTTACCAGGTGGAATTGACCAATGAAATTTCTCATTGCCCAATTAATATTTATGAGGTATAGTAAAATAAATAGAACAATACTGTACATATTCTGATTTAAAAAGTTTAATACTTTCTATTTTAATACACAATAATGGTCAGCATTTAGAAGTACAATTATCTAAATTTTGACAATCAATTTTTAGAAAAACATGTATTAAAAACTTACATTATCTGTGAAGGATGAACTTTTTTAAGACATGCCTTTGGTCCAAATGATGGTGACGGCGTTGGTGCATAGATAGACCGCCCTCGCCTGTAAAAACAACAAGAATAAACATTAACATATTATGTATAAATTAAACATGAATAATTGGTTTTTTTATATCTTTGTATAAAAGAAAATCAACACCTGATTCAAATTTGTTTACATGTACAGTTAAGAATTTATGAATATTGACTGCTAGCATGCGATGAAACTGATAAGTATAGTGAACTGATTATTAACTGAAGAATTTAAAGCAAGGGACTTCAATATTTATTGTAATGGAAAGTGGTGGAGCATCTAGAAGTCTTGAAATGGGGAGGGGGTGGTGCTGATGTGGGAAGTGAAGTACCCTCCCCTAGATACATCATTGATGGGGAGTAGATTTTGCCAAATCTGAAAGTTTAATACTTTTTAGGATTATTTATTTATTTTTATTAAAACAAAAAAAACATATTTCTCACAATAGTAAGAAGAAAGTTATAAAGCAAGCCATAAGAGAGAAAGAGACATGCCTACAGCCTTTTCTGCAAAGTTAATGTAATTTTCTGGAACTAATATAGTTTCTAGAGTAAACATATTTTAGGATAAAACTTTGCCGCAAGTTGCAATTTACTCAATCAGTGTGTCAACAAATTTGTCCCCAATGACGGCGTGACTATGAATTATATTATTTCTCCATATTGAATGTAATATGAACATAAATTTCTGAATACAATTTCTGAACATTTAGCCATGAAACCTAAATCAATGTGGAGATAAAGTCTGGAGACCTCAAAACACAACCATGGACAGTAAAGAAAAGCGATGGTCGAATTGACGGCACTCTGAAAAAACCCCTGGCGTTGTTCCAGATAAGTTGGAGACACTGCCGATTCATTTATGACAAATTATCTGTGATTTATAAATGACGGCGTGATTATGAATTATATTATTTCTTCATATTGAATGTAATATGAACATAAATTTCTGAATACAATTTCTGAACATTTAACGATGAAACCTAAATCAATGTGGAATAAAGTCTGGAGACCTCAAAACACAACCATGGACAGTAAAGAAAAGCGATGGTCGAATTGACGGCACTCTGAAAAAAACCCCTGGCGTTGTTCCACAGAAGTTGAAAACACCGCCGATTCCATTTATGACAAATTATCTGTGATTTATAAATTTATAGTGTTACATTCTGTTGTTGTACAATATGGTACAACTTTTAACAGAATGACCACATGGTACAGCAGTATATTATCACTTAATATAGAACAACCATAAGGATGCTTCATAGTGTTTTTATCTCAAAGTACATCTTGTATAACAATAAAAATTCCCGGAACGTATTTTACTGACAACAAAAATATGACCATAAAATCAACAGACAACATTTTGTAAAGCCATGCTTCAGACACAAAATGGTGTTTGATGAAAAGCTTGAAAATCAGAAGATAAGAGATTTTTGAATATTTAAAAACTTGGGGGAGGGAAGGGGTATACTGTAGAGTAACCACCTTTTTTTTCACCAGGAAAAAACATAAATTTTAAAAAATAATTAAAAAAAACTTGTGTGAGTCACGACTCAATTAGGGGGGAAAAAGCTGTGATCTCTACTCTACTTCAAGTTCTTGGCTTGAGTCTCCTAAAACATCAAGAAAAACTTGCTAAATTTTATCTGTGTATGGACTTTTGTATCAGTTTGCCATTACTGTATATTTAAATTTCTGAATAAAATGATATACACCTACTATTAGATTGGGATCTGTCTCTTATACACATCTAGATGTGTATAAGAGACAGNNTATATATATATACATATATATATATACATATATTATCTATATATCTATACATATACATCTATACATCTATATTGCAACTTCAAAATCATAGTAAATAATATTCAAATCAAGTTGAAATATATCAAGATAAATAATAATAATAATAATATACATAATATGTATAATATATATATATACATATACATACACATATACATATATATAAATATGACCATAAGACGCTAAGCTTTAAACAATGGAAAATTCCTTTCTACTGTAGAATCCAAATTTTAATTCTAAAATTACATAATCTTTAACCAAAAATTAATTAAAATGCATAATTACTTTTGTTTAATCACAGTTCTTTTATATATACAGACATGTAATTAGATTTATAATCAATAATTTCAACAAAAAAAAAAATTCTCTAATTCCTGGTTTTCGCCTTAAGAATACATTTTTTTTAGCACAGCTGATATACACATTTTTGTATAGTGCTGTTAGAATACGAAAAATATCCGCTCTTATTGGTTGTAGCGTATCACATGGCAGGTGACGTGTACAGTACTTGTGCTATGGGTGACTGCTTGAGCCTTTCAAACAGACATAACTGGGTAAATCAGCGCCTTGAAAAGTTGCTGAAGCGAATATATTTGTCTTATGGCACAATTC
>NW_022728493.1:795289-803686 GCF_011630105.1 Anneissia japonica | reverse complement strand
ATATACATATATATACATATATATACATATATATATATATATATATATAAGTTTATATATATATATATAAGTTTGTTTTCAAGCAAGGATGGTTGCAATGGCCTTGATGAATGCATTCAATTACAATTGGTATTTAAAGTACAAGCCAGGATTATGAGGGCCAACGGTTAACCAAAGAAGATTACAGTGAAATAAGCAGACCAGGAAAACTTTAGTAGAAAATCAAGCTAGTGAAAATAGCTTGATTTCTTTTTTTTCCTTCTGAATTATTTTCTTGTGTACTGTAAATGAAAATGAAAAAGAAAAAAATGAATCACAGATTAATTTCCATTTAGGCAAGACTTCTTTTATACTTTGTTTCGCGAGCCCGCCACCTGCCAATTTTGACGAAGTCAAATAAAAATAAAATTATATTTTTGGCCATCGCCCCAAAAAAAATTTTTTTTAAATAAATAAGTTATTTTTTATTATGCCCGCAGCTGCCTTGAAATCTAAAAAAATAACATGTTTATTTCTTTCTTAATAATTTAAAGCATTTAACCATCCCATTACTACACCTTTTAAATTTAACAATAAAATTTCATTTTTATTTTCTCCTCTGGATGTTCTTGGCAAAACCATTTGCTAATAAAAAAAAATTCTTTTTCTGTCCTTTTCTGACGATCATATTGTCATATTGTCATTTGCATCATGACAATATGGCAATATTGTCATGATGCAAATGACAATACGGCAAGAATTTATTTATACCTTATTGTCATTTGCATCATGAAAATACATAGTAATTAATTCATAGCAAATAAAAATATTCCAAGAAAAATGTTTAAAGAAGACAAATATTTAACAACAAAATTTGTTTTTGTAATAGAGTAGAACCTTGATTTTACATACGGTATGGGACCGGAGGGCGTACGTAAATGTTACCTAGCTAGGCTAGACCTAGCCTCTAGGCCTACGAATAAAACCATGTGTTTAGTGTTTTTATTCATTACTTTACAATGTCATAATAAAGTGTTCAAATAAAACCATGTGTCTAGTGTATTAATTCATCACTTTACATCTTTTATTTAACTAAAGAACATGAAAATATTGTAAGATTACCTATACGACAAAGGTATAACTTGGGAATTCCCCTTTATGCCTATTTTAAACAACAGAGCTGTGGTATTGTCTGGGCCTGTTGAGACAAACTAAACCCATGTGCGCTGCACTGGGCGAGCCAACCAATTAGCGTTCGTGTACGTGAAACAGCAACCATGTGCACTGCACTGGGCGAGCCAACCAATTAGCGTTCCTGTACGAAACTATGCCTACTTAGCTTCATGTAGAAAATTGTTTGGTTTTGAATATTTTCAGGGCTTTTGATATCATCGTCGATACGAGGCGTACGTAAAACCGAGGGTTCGTATAACTGGGGTACGTAAAAACGAGGTTCTACTGTAATTGCAATGCTGTATTTAACAGCGACACTTTGTTATACTTGACAATCAATGATCAAAGCATATTTTTTAAAATATATATATTTTCAATTTTGTATATACCACAGAACAAACAAGTGAAAATCCCACTGATATTAGTATGGAGAGTTATAGATATTTTCTCCCTAAACCAAAACCACAAAACAAACAACATGTAGACTTTGCTATGAAATAACAGAATTTCCAGCTATCAAGGATTAAACATGATACAGTATATGCAGTGTGGTTGACTAGGTGTTTAGCAACCTATACTCTTATGGCTAAATACTGTAGAAGTGTCTTTCAC
Organism: Anneissia japonica; assembly: GCF_011630105.1. Classification (NCBI taxonomy): domain Eukaryota; kingdom Metazoa; phylum Echinodermata; class Crinoidea; order Comatulida; family Comatulidae; genus Anneissia; species Anneissia japonica. Next base: position 801,922 of record NW_022728493.1, on the reverse strand, counting down.
ATCTTCCACTGCCCAAGCACCACCCCAGGTCATGGATGGCAAATTATTGTTGTTTTTAAGAATTGGTGTGATACTGTATGTGTGATAGATGACATTCCTCTTCACCTCAGTTCACACTGTGTTATTTTTCTTCAAACCATACCCACTAGCACCAACAGTAGAATCAATGAACATGGAACTGCAAGAGGTCCGACTCTTGTGGTTTTGTTGGAACGTAATCTTACAGTATTTCAGAAAGTACTATCATGCGTTTCGAGCGAACTCTTTTCTAATAGGGTGCCTCCTATCACATGGCATTACTTTTTTTTAAAGGATGGCTTTGGCGGGGGAGGGTGGGTCCCTTTATGGAAGTACCAAAGACATCTACTGTCTGAATGATTTGTTGTTTAGAGATTTTTTACACTTTCTCTGTGTCGGAGGTCAGAATGTTTAACCAGTATTAACACCATATTGATTTGCTTGTTTAACATGATTTTGATGACAACTTCCTTGTACTACAACCAGGAAGAAATGACTACTGTACATATTGAATATGAATTACAGTAAATACACTTCACTTTTAATCTATTACTCAACACTTTATTTTTATTTTGAGTGGACAAATCAAACACTTAAACAAAATCACATGAAAATCACACACGCAATATTTAATTGGATAGCTTAATATACATTCGTTATGGTTTGGAAAATAAGATAAAATAAAATTGTACAAAAAATAAATAATACTGTATTATTGACTATCAGGTATTAGAAATTCTTAAGAGCAATTGCATACTGTATGAGCGGTACTGGATGGATGACTAAATGTAAATTTTCTTTTTTGGATTATTTGTTATTCCTTTTCTCTTGCCTCTTCTTCATCTTATTTGTTTCTGTTATTTAATTTCTTTTGGACATTTGTTGAAAGTGCATTGAGACCTAACAGTAGAATGCACTTTACAAGTCTACATCAATTACCATCAACACTGTTTAATCAATTTTGTTTACTGTGCCATCAGTCTTGAAATTGATATACTGTACTTCAACTCTTTTACCAAAACTTTGTTTCTGATACCTTCATAAATATACCAGTCAGTACTCTCTTTTGTATTTGTTTATGTCATTCATTTATTTATAAGTTTAATATTTATAGCGACATCCTGTGCCGACTGTTTTTTATATTGAGTGTGATTTGGTACTTGTTAAAGCCTGTAAAAGTAAAGTACTGTAAATCCTTGCCTAGCCACTAGGGCCCACAAGGCTGGAGCTTACTCTATCCCTGGTTTCAAGTAGCGTGAAGCAGTTGAGACGGTGATGCTCCCCATTTGGGTGGGATGCTAGTTCACCGCTGGTTACTCCCACCAATTTGCCGATACTGCTAGGTAGTCTGAAGAAAAATTATTTTCGCTGTTACTTTTAGAATAAAAAAAACCTGCCTAATTTTTATTTGTTTTTGGGGATTTTTTTCCCTCTTAAGTCAATTATCTATGTCCACATAGTCTTAAACCTTGTAATTGTTATGCAAAACACTCCACATGGAATAAGCTTACAGTAAAACCCTATTTCAAAGACTTTGAATTAAAAATGCCTAAGTCTCTGCCTACTGTACATCTTCATACGAGGTGAAATATCAGCTTATGGCAAGTATGAAATTGCTATGTAATTTACATAAAAATGCTAGCTAGGGTCCTTGGTGGGACTTTACTAGTCTAGCATTTTGACGCCTCCTGTTCATGTATCTTTGCCATTCTCTGGTCCCTAGTTATTTGTCACTCTTCTTGAGCAAACTTCATAGTTGATGGAAATATAAGGCATTTAAAGTACTGTAATCCCCTCAACATCTCTGCATACAGGGGAAATCAGCACCACCACCCACCCCCACTATTTTTATCAAGCTAAACTCTCCCAGAAGCTAACTTGTCACCCAGGACCAGAACAAATTCAGAATGTACATGTTACTATAGCGGTGTTTAAGTTGTCATTACGGAATTAGCCAAATTCTAATAAAAGCTGAATTTTGCTGAATTTAAAATTAGCCAAAAAGAATGGAATAAAACCTACTGTAGTGTAGCTTTATCCTTTTTTTTTGTTTTTTGCTAATTAAATTTCTATTTGGCTATTCATTTTATTTTAGCTAAATTAAATATTTTTTTTGGCCAGCTTAAACCCTGCTATACTGTAGGCCTATTGTCTTTAAAGTTGGCTGTTATCAATATAGGCACACTCTAAAATCCAACTGTTCACAAATATTTTAACCTGATCTCCTAGAAGTAACTTTTTAGAGTTTCAGACCCCCTGACAGAGGTTGAAAACATACTAAACATTTTCCCTTTCGTCTTCACTGTTTTCATAACAGTGTTTTGTCATAAAACTGGATTAAATTTAATTGGATATCTTCCATCAGTTTGATATTAAAATAAGAATTATTTGTAATTCCTTGTAATATTTTTACAGGGCCGTAATTCAGGTCGTCTTAGGGTCACAACGCTTGAAACATTGTTGAATGAATTACTTACCTTAATAATTGATCGGTTGTAATAATTTAGAGATTTATCCCTACCAGTAGTCTGACTACCTTTTGAGTAAGTTTTAAACTGCATTTAATAGATGTGTATACAACACCTCCCAAACAGGAACTGACAATATGGTCATAGAATGTGCACTAATATCTTAACAATACGCAGCAACCAGAGTGCGTAGAACCATACAGAGCTAGGCAAGTATGCAAATAGGAAATCTTAACAGAATGCTAAATTCTCAATGTTATATAGTGTCAATAGCATCTACCAGTACATACTGTACAGTAGTTTTTATGACAATAGATATCACAACATTCATACAGTACTGTACATTATAACTTTATTTGAAAACTACACATTTGAATCAGTGGCACATGTCATGCAGGTGCGTTCACAATAAAACTATAAAACCACAGACAAAAAATGACACATGTACACAGAAATAAGATAACAATAAAGCTTAAATGATAATTCAGTAAAATATACAATTAAATAAACTGTGAAATTTAAAATCAATCAATCTTAACCTAGGTAAAAAAAAAAAAAAAAACATTCAAAATTATTTAAACTACAGTACAAGTAAAACAGGAAGAGATAAAATGTGCAAAAGAGTTTTAATAATGTTGACTTTAAAATTTACCAGAAACTGTGCATTAATTGATAGGGTGGCTAAAATGGTTTAAAAGTACTTAAAATAAGATTAAGATTAAAATCATTCAATGATGTACATTCCGACTCACAGACTGTACAGTACTTAAAATAAGGTTGCGCAATTGCTATGCTCTTTTAAAAGATAGGCTTTGCAGTACTTATCCAGAATTTTATTTATCAATTTCCACAAATCAGATACAAATCAGTGTTACCCAATGCCATAACAGTTTGATTTCAAACATAAACATAAACATGTGCCATATATTTCTTCATTGTACAACTCGTGTTCTAACAGGAAGAATTCTCTACATCTTTACTTCATTCAAAGCCCTACTGTACATATAGACAAGAAATGACAGATATCCTCTTCTCCCTTTTTGCATAATGTGCATATGGTGTCAAGATCAGTAGACCAATAGCAGGTTCAAGAGTTTAAAGGAAGGGTATCTGATCTGGCTTTGAATTTCAGGCAAACTCCTTAGAAATCAAGTTTGTTCATTACATAACACAACAAGTTTTGTTTTAATTTGGGTATACATTTTAAGTGAAGACTTTCTAGTTATTTGCTCGTACAGTCCATGAGTGTTATGTATAACATACTAATTTTGTAGAATTACTAGAACATGGTAGTACTCTTTGTGATCAACGACATGGCGTGGTAACTCCAAGAGTTACTCATTTTTACAGTGTTTTTAGTGTAATATAGAAGTAGGCCTATACAGAATATTGTTTATGAAAGAACATTTTCATGAAAAATCCAGATACACTACAATAATACACACATCTGCATATTGAAGAACATTAAGATAAAATTAAAAAAACAAAAACTCCTGTATAAGGCAGTAGACACACGCTCCAACTGGGAGCCTATTTTTAACGCAAGCCTCTAATTTGAAAATACTACTACACTGAAAATCATAAAATTAGTTTAATGTAAAGGTTAAGCGTTTTAATAATTCTCCTCATATCTTTCATGCATTTTGCATGAACTGAGGCCTGTTTGCACTATGACGATAATGATCAATGAAAAACACATGAAAAGCAATTCGTATAGAAAATAAAATAATACTATAAGAGAAGTTTTCACACTAGCACGATTCGATAATGATTTATTGTGTATACAGTAAAAAAATAGTTTCACAAATTAAATCAAATGACGTCATAATCATTGGCAAACAATTTTATTGCTTTTCTACTACGATTTTATCGTTTTTCCCATGATTATGACGTGCTATTGTGAAAATGTTTTAATTTTCTATGAACGATTGCTTTTATCTTTTATAGTTGACCGTCATAGTGTAAACAGGCTGTAAGGATCATATCCAGCTCATAAAGTATATTGTCACGAATGTTTTAGGCACAAATGACGATTATGATGATGACGTATTCGTTATCCTTCTGGTAAGGTAGCAAAATCTCCCTTATTACCTCAAAATCAACAATAATGCGAGTTGTCATTTTGCCTTGAGACCGGTGTATGCAGCCAAAGTACCGTGAGAGCACTCTTTTCGTTCCCATGTTGTTGACATTAAAAAAAGTAAATTATCCATATCATTACCTACTGTACATACAGCCCCCAATCATAAGTAAAATAAGGCCATGTAAGTACCGACTCAAACTTAGGTTTGAACAACAAAACATACTGTAAGGCCAATAAAAAAGAAAAAAAAAATTAATCGTTTCGTGTCCCCTCGCGAAAAAATTTTCTCTGCCCCACCAAATTTTTTTTTTTTCATTAATTTTACGAATGTATGAAAATCTGGCTAACTCACATCAGAAAAAAATTCCTCTCTAGATCATTTGTGGTGGGGATACATTAATACAAAAAGGCACCCCCATTTTCCTTTTTTCAAAATATTAGCCCGAGAAACTACAGTACTTTTTTTTTTTTTTTACTTGGCCTAATCTCAAAGTTGTAATGATCAAAATCCATATTGTGAGAAGTTCAAAATAAAGAATTGTAAAGAAATTCAGCAATTAAAGAGAGGTGTTAATTGGATTAAAAAGAATTTCAGTATTATTAAAAAAAAAAAAACATTCAAGAACAATTAATGAAGTGATACAGGTTTGCCTATTGTGGATCTATAATTAGTACTTAACAAGTACTGTACTGTATTGTAGCTGGCTAGTAATGAAAAACCACCCACTATAAACCATTGTACTGTAGGCCTACTGTATTATAATTAGTCTAACAATCATATCAGATAAGGGTATTAAAAATAGAAGGGTCAATGGTTAACAGGTCAGGAGGGTGTCACACCCACACTGATGTGCCGAGTTCAAAACCACACTCTTGTAACGAAAGTAAAGAAACAAATGTACGATATCATATAATAAACTGGATTTAATCCTTTCCTTCACAAGCCGTTGGTTAATTTCATTAAGTAATAAACTCACTTATATATTTGCCATGGACTTTTAAAGTTAATAGCTATTAACAACAATTGATTTGCATATATAACATCCAATCATGAACCAGTACACTAGTTCTGAATAAGAAAACCAAATGTATTTTCCATTGGTCTGAGGGCGCCTTTGGTGTGTTGGGTCACTTGACCGATTCCATTCGCTGTGACACGTCGCTTGTATTTCAGCTGTCCTTTTATTCACTATTTCCGCGGTTTTTTGGCTGATTTTTTGCTCCTGATATTTTGATTATGGAAGAAAATATAGGCCTGACTACCGAGGATATCGCAGGGATAGTCAAGAACGCAATTGGTGGTGTAAAAGAGTATATTGATGATGCCATTAAGATACACAAGACGGAGACACAGAAAATTAAAATGGCGGCCAAGGTCAAGTTTCGATTTATAGGCAATCAGGCTCAGTTCGAGTTTAATTCTGAGCTCCTGGATTGGGTTGAGAAAGCAAGCGATTCTTTAGGGAAGGCTGACGTTGTCGATAAGGTAGGCGCTGATTTGAATGAGATTAAGAAATTGCTGCATCGGCGCAACAAATTGATCAGGATTGCGGATAAGTCTGAAGGTGGTTGGAGCGTCGTGGACGAGTACTTATCTGATGAATTGGCGAGTGATAGCGACGACGAGAAGCGGATTAGAAATGCCCAGCTCAGGGCAGGTAGGCGAAAGAGATTTAAGGCCCAGGCTCTGGCTAGGAAAAGGTCAGCGACCCAGGTGCATCCTCCCCCAGAGAGGGGTGAGTTGGCTGGAGGTAGCGGTGGTTTTGCGAGTAATTTTCGCCGCTTTAATGCAGGACGCGGTACGTTTGGGTTTGGGGGAAGGAGAGTGCCCCAGCCAGAAGACATCTGCTTGGGATGCGGGCAGCGAGGCCACTGGCGTTTCCAGTGTGATCAGCAAAGGAACAGAGCCGCTCCGGCTTCAGCGCCTTTCCCAAGCTCCGCCCAACAGCAGCCACGAAACCAGTAGGGTTCAAGGTGAACTCAGTTTATTTAATTTTATTTATATATTTTTTAGTTTCTGTGGTTATTAATAAGTGTTGACTTGTCTTGTATGTCGTTTAATCG
>NW_022728493.1:785976-793307 GCF_011630105.1 Anneissia japonica | reverse complement strand
GTTAGTTCAATGTGGGTATGATGAGCGTCTGTTCGGCTTACATAGTCTACGCTCAGGGGGCGTGACTGCCGCAGCTAATGCTGGTGTGCAGGATAGACTTTTAAGTAAACATGGTAGATGGAGAAGTGATTTTGTTAGGGATAGGTATATATCTGAGTCTACATCAAACATGTTAGGGGTCTCACAGGCCCTTGGTTTGTAGAAATGTAATGAAATTAAACGAGCAGGGAAAAACGTTTGTTGTCTTGCCCGTTCTTTGGCTTACTTGATACGGTGCTCTGCTGCTATGGTTAAGGGTGTATGTTATCCGTTATTATAAGATAAATGGAAAATATTTTATTTACGATAGATTTCTATAGGAAATAAATGTATTTTCCATTGGTCTGAGGGCGCCTTTGGTGTGTTGGGTCACTTGACCGATTCCATTCGCTGTGACACGTCGCTTGTATTTCAGCGACGTGTCATGAGTCTTTAGATATGTTTCTAATCGTATGTTTCTCTTTGCAGGCTCTAGTATGGGACGCCCAACAGACTTATGTTGCTGGTTGAACAATGTGTATTTTGTTCTCTTTGCCGCGTTTGCCCTACAGCGTCGCAGTCACAGCAATGGAGATACGGTGCTCTGCTGTTGATACGGTGCTCTGCTGCTATGGTTAAGGGTGTATGTTATGTTGGGTGGGCGCGATAAGATAAATGGAAAATATTTTATTTACGATAGATTTCTATAGGAAATAAATCAATATGTATCTGCACTCCCCGATTCTGGACTTAAATCTTGTTATGTCTATGTCTTTATACAATGTAGTTTCTTAGATGAAGGGTGCATCCAGACGTGCTTGCGTCCTATCACCACACAGACTTTTTCAATCACTGTGTACCCCTCATATGAAGACGGCTTTAAATTAAATATAAATAACAAATTGCCAAAATTTGTAGGAACTCATTCCAAGTATTAAGCCTATAGAATACTAAAACTATTAATATTAATCCTCATTAACGTATTCTTTATATACCGGTAATGAATAAAGAGATATGTTACAACTTACATTGGAATTTTTTGACATATAGTATATAGCCTGACTTGCACTAATAAATGGGTAATACGACCCCTTAAATGACACCCTTGACTTTTGAGTTGTCCATAGCACAGTTAGCTTTACCTTGTTCCAAAGTACTATAACAAGCTTTAGCATCTATAAATAAGAGGACTTTTATAGCAAACCTGTATTTGCCACACCCTTTCACTTTGGTAGTAGTTACAAGTGAATGCTTTCTGCTATACTAGTTTCACAATTAGCATATAAGCCGACACCTGCACTCTTTGGCATATAACAGTACATAGGTAATCACTGTATTAGACTTTGCACAGTAAGCATGTAATCATACTGATTACTAATGATACTAACAACACTAAAAAAAAAATTAATAATAATAATACTAATCATAATAATAATAATACTAATAATAATTATAATAATAATAATAATAATGTATAGGTGGAATTTTGCCCTACCTGATGTGGAAATGTACCGAATACTCAGTAAATTTGAAAACAATTTCGAAAAAAATCGCAAGTTGTTCTCGGGTGGGACTCGTTCACTAGCCTGGCAAATGTACTGAGTATTTGGTACATTTCCACGTCAGTTAGGGCAAATTAAACCTATACATGTTTCTCCTGACGCAAATCCAGTTACTGTCTATTATTCCATCACGACAATAACAATTACTATCAATAATAATAATAATAATAATAATAATAATAATAATAATAATAATAATAATAATAAATCATCACCAATAACAACAATGAAGAGCAACCATCTAATCTGTCCTGACAGAAGGCTTAATTTTCAGTAAAATTTGGATCCCGGGTAAATATTTTACAAATTTCTCCTGTAGGACACTTTCTACATTAATCAATAGAGTATTTTCTCTCGTACACCTTTGCATACAGTACATGTAGTTAACAGTACAAAGATAAATATTATTGTGCACTCGTTAGATATGCATCAAATCTGTCTATTTATACTGAATAAAAATAACAATTGATACTATATCAGAAGCCGATATTGTTGGTGACCGATAAATGCTCATTCATACGGATTCCCCCCAATATTTAACATGTGACTTGATTCTTACCTTAACTTAAAACTACTCACGTCTCGATGCTTAATACCAGACATTTTGTAGCAAGAACAACCAGGAATACAGTAAACGTCTGCAGGCAGGGTAAGTACCGTATGGATACAGGGTCAATATATTGTGATGTGTCAAGCGGGTAGTTAAAGGCTTCGCCACCTTCTATTGTCTGGATTATTTATGATACTCTATTGAATAACAGGTCATTTAGGATTTCAGGAACTACAGTATTATTGTTACCTATTGAGGCAAATAGCTGATTCATCGCTATGAAGTATCATTGTCCTTGTTTTGACCAGGATGCTTCAAATTTATATGGTTATTATCATTGTCAATATGTTTTTGAATCTATGCCCTCTCGAGACACTATGTTCTCGTCTAGCAGTTAACCCTGTAACATCGAGTAAATGCGGTATGAAGGAATGATTGGATGAGTCATGAGCTTAAAATAAAAATGAATTTAAAGACGTGTCCTACAAAGTTCACTAAAATAACCACTACAGTCACAATACCACACACTTCCTGATAATCCGTTACCTATACTATATAGGCAGTATAGGGCATAAATACACCCTAGGTATTCAAACTTTTTAAGTTTGTGGCCAGTGCCAATCCTTTGAAACAGTGGCAGGCCAAGATAAATTGCGTACTTTCCAATTTTTTTTTTCTCAATGCTACTAGCCCCTTCCATGGTTCTAAACATCAACTATGATAGGCAATTGTTTTGTAAAAATGTATAGCACGAGGAACGCTTTCAGGGTAAAAATGTTTTCAAAGCAGTTTTTTAAACAGAAGGATATCAGTGGCGGATCCAGGAATTCAAAATACAGGGGGCCAGGGGAGGTACTTTCACAAATGGAGGATCTGTAGCACTTTAGCCCCACCATTGCTGGGGCTGAGCTAAGAACATTTGTGATTATCGCACCTCTAGATGACCAGAAATTGCACGCTCAGACTTAAAATTTGAATATAATTTCCATTGTTTTGTTTTTAAAATTTTAAACAATTTGGGGGGGGGGGGCTGGCTGGGCCTCCCTTGAATCTGCCAACTGGATAATTCCCCCAAGCCTCCCCACCCTGCTCACTGGATCTGCTGCTAGGGCCGACAATGGCCAGACATCGAATCATATCAGCGTCCCGAGTTAATCCTTCATCACCATCAGTCTCCCCTCCCCATGTCAATACTATATTCACGAATAGATTATAACATCACAGGAAAACATAGAGCACTTTATACACATTAAATAACCTAACCTGGAAACAAAATTATCCTCCTCGGACAGTATTCTAGTTATTTTCGAGTCTAGGTTTCTGGTCCACGATAAGAATCATTCAGGGAACTGAATACTTAGTCTAGGTTGTATTAGGCCTCTCTAATAATATGAAATTATTTTTGTTATTTTTCATATCTAAATTACAGCTTATACTTTTAAAGGAAAATGTAACTCTGGATCCCCTTAGCTATGGCCCTGGCAACGACAGGAATGGTAAGTGAATTTAAAATCAAACAGCATTTGAAATGGAAAACAAGCCTGTATATCCAATGAGGGGGTTGGTGCCATCATCGGTGTGAACGTACAGTATCCCACCAAATTCAAAAAGGTCCAAATTTTCATGAGAATCGAGAATGTACTGAATATAAAATCAGTGATTTTCTGTGATTTAAAAACAAATCTTAAATTTTTACATTTTAACCAGTGATCTATTCTGCTGTGATTCAGAAAAAAATATTTTATCCATTTTTGAGATATTTGGTTTAGAGGCACCTTGTAGATGTAATCTATCATGTGAATTGATCATAAAATCAAAACAATGTTTAGAAATATGAATTTATTATTATGATTATATCCATCCACACAAGCAACACAAACTGGAAGAGAGCAATCCAACAAGCATTGAAAATATGGCAATCGCTGGTGTGACCATAAAACATAATTTCTTGTAATTTTGATATCACTTGACGTGTATTAAATGATATTTTTATGCTGATGGGAGTGGACTTGTATTGTGGCCATATTAGACTATTATTTCTTGGAATTTAGATGTACTGGGGCACAAAGATCGATAATCAATCAAAATTCTCTGTACTATTATGCTTAACATTTTAAGACTAGACTTCCTTATGGTTTAAGGAAATATAAATTTATATTTGTCTGAAGGTAATTGAGAAAGTGTTCTATGTTTAGAAGTTCGGTTTTTATTTTAAGTACAAGACATGCATTATTCATGGGAATAAAGTGGTCACTTACATTGTATAAACTCATTAAACAATAATGCTTTTGTTCTCTCTATAGATGTAGTGTCACGTGTGATAATAGGAGTTGGCAATAGTATTTCTTTTTTCTGGATGTACTGTACTGTAATTGGCTGTATTAAATTATTTTTATTTATCATGCATGCAAAATACTCAACAACGATTTAAAGCAAACATAAAAAATAAGGTAGAAATAAAAGGTCTATTAAAAGGAGAGAGTGGGCCATTACAGGAAAGTATTGTTTAAAAGTAACAACGCTATTTTGTTATCTTAACACCAAACTGTACGTTACTGTATTACTTAATTTTTTTAGCTATCGGGTATAAAATAATCATGCGGTTGAAAGTTTGTGGGGGACATTTGTTAATAATATTTAGTTGTTCAAAACTCATAGCAACGGAGAGTTTACAGTAGTAGAGTATTATGTAAAAAATATAGGTCTCTAGAAAAGTCATGTGAACAAATATAGTTTGTAACGTTTGGTTGGGATCAATGTGGTCTATTTTGTTTGATTTGATGTATTTTTTGATGGATCAAAACCTTTGGCGGGCCAGGGGTTGAATACTACAGTAGGGGCATAGACATATGCTCCCGCTGGGAGCCTATTTTTGATCTTGTACACATTCACAATCTTTACAGCTATCATGCTAAAAGTACTGTACAAAATCTGATATTTTTATTTGTTGATGAAGCTAACAAATAAACAACCAACCAAGGCCCATTATTATAAATAGCAAATATGTCAACGTTTTTATTTATTTATCCTGTCTTTAAAGTGATAGCACTTTCAGTGAAACTGCACTGGTTTTACAAGTGGATCACATTAACAAAAAAAATCTAACAGAAATGCAAATCAGAAATACAGTAAAAATCAAATGATCAGAAATTAAACAAAAAAAGTATTATAAACAAAAAAACAAAAACTAATATTAAAGATAGAGGATAAATATTCATTAATTTACTTAAAGGTATAGCAGGTTCTAGCAATAATGTCTAAAGTGAATGAACTTTAAATAATTTTAAACTTGCAGTAACCCCAAAGTCAAAAGTATAAAAAAACAAATTGGCAAGCTACAGTACTGTAGCATTCAGGACAGTTAATCAATCTGGAATGGAAGGCAGACATTTCGCGGATTGGTTTGATTGTCCATCTCTGTAGGTATATTTTTTTTGGAATTTTTTGATAGTCATTATAATGTACAGTATTTTTAAACCTTGCATGAGCTGTATAGTATAGTATAAAGCCATGGCCTGGGATTTTTTTGTTACATTCTCTTATATTTAAAATGATTTGATTTTAAAATTATTAATTTAGCTGATTTTAAACCGATTGCACGCACAATCAAAGGGAAGCCATCCAGATCTGCTCATCTGGATAGAGCTATCAGATGTTCACGACGATCAGGTTCACACTAGAGCCCTAGTACTGGATCGGGAGCTAACCGTTAACACCTATGTGTGACTGCCCGATCGGTTAGTGCTAACGTTATCAGGATCCGGATATGATAACCGTTAGCGAGTGCTATCGGTTAGCAAGTTCAGCACGTATCAATAACCATGCACAAGTACACGTTTCCAATTTCCAGTTTCTTATTGGTCAGTGATCCCATCCAGGTATACATTCAGGCAGAAAACAATGGAATTGCCATATCATACACAACCTGCGTATTGTTCGGTATTTAAGCACATGGCGGAGATACAGTATGCACTCTATGGAGTGGCTACTTTCGTATTAACTCTGCGATCGTTTTCAATTCTAATTGGGAATCAACATAGATGGAATCAACATGCTACGATATGGTATCAAATTATACTTGTAACTTCAATATACTTATAAACCAATGTTAAAATATAAAAACATTATTTTAAGAATGAAAAAAAAAATATTATCATAATGATAATTGCAAGCACTAAATTTTTCGGTGACCGACGTCCTACACATCAAATGAGACGTAAACACTGGGTGTACGCTGTGGCCGCGCACAGCCGGCAAAGACCAGACATACGCTGTGTTCGCGTGCAACAAATATCTGAGAAAAAGCTATTATTAGTTCGGTATAAAGTACGTCAATGCATCTGATTTACGATGTATTTCAAGCTGTGAACTCGAATTTCAAATGATTTTTAAGTCTTGGAAGACGATGTACAGTATTTCATAAAAATAATTTATTACTGCACTCAAATCTTCAAATTATTGGGGGGGGGGGGGATTACTGTATATCAGAGTGCCTCATTTTGCATGAAAATGATGCCATAGTCTGGGGTGGGCTTAAACCCAAGGGTGGACTTATACTGTACCTGCATCAGTACGGTAATTAAATTACAATATGCTGCACACTGTACCGATAAAATCAATGCTTAAATAATATTGTATTGTACAATGGTAGGAAACAATATTTGTTTAATACTGTATCAATTATAAAATGTCAAACAACACTGAATGGCAATCTTAAATAAATAATTTTATAGGCTGCAGGCCTACTGTTGATCAATACAGTCTAAATGATGGTACCAGTATAGAAAACTATAATGATTTTACATAATAAAACAATTCAATATTTTAATAATGTAGATTTATATAAATTTGGACCAGGCCGCCCAACAAAAAAGTGGATCGGCCAGATCAATTAGGAATTCTGCTTTAGGTAATTCTGAAGTCTCTCCCACCACCAGAGTTAAGGCCTGTTTACACTTCAACGATAATGATAACGATAAATAAGCTAGAAAGCAATTGTTCATATAGAAAATTAAAGAAGTAAGAAGTTTTTACACTAGAACGATTTGATAACGATTTATCAGTTATGCGATAACAACATAATTTGACAAATCAAATCAGATGACGTCATAATCATGGAAAACCTTTAATTAAAATCGTAGTAGTAGCAACGATTTTATCATTTTTCCATGATTATGACGTCATCTGATTTGATTTGTCAA
>NW_022728493.1:759698-785428 GCF_011630105.1 Anneissia japonica | reverse complement strand
TAAACAACATCGTTGGTATCGAGAAATAGGTAGCGGTTCGCGGAGCCTGATTTTTACTCAATGCCGTAATGCTTGGATAAACAGATGTCATATAGGTCACTTAGTCATTAGTTATTCATTAGCTTATCGCTCGCGAGTCCCACGCCAATCACTCTCGTGGCCCACGCGAGGAGATGTAGAAGGTCCTGTAATCAGTACTGTACTACTGTATATTGGACTTTAAAAACCACTATTCTCTAGAAGGCAATTTACTAGTGATGCTCTAATTACCACCAGTACATAATTCATGAGACAAAATATTGGAAAATGCAGACTTTTCAAGCGCATATACAGTACTGTAGGCATTTTTTTTATGCATGATACACTATCAAGTCCAAACTTCGGTAAAACCTTGAATTGAAGCCCTGGGCTTCTTAGTTTTTTTGCGAACTTTGTATGGGCTTCTTTTCAAGATGGGCATTTTAACAAGATAGGTTTCTTTTCGGGGCTACTTTTGCAAAATAAAGAGGGAGGCTTCTTTTCAAAATGAATGCTGTAAATTTTGGAAAATCACTACTATAAAACAATAAATAGGGTCACTGTAACATTAATCTGTATCATGGAGTATATAACCGGCACTAAACTACAGTATAAACCAAGCATATTTTTTATTTATTTGGTTTAACTTTGAAACAGGCTTCGTTTCGAGGTTACTTTTGCAACTTTTGCAAACTAAAAGGTGGGAGGGGGGGGAGCTTCAATTCGCGAAAACTTCTAGAGATTAAGCACATTGGGCTTCAATTCGAGGTTTTACGTTATTATTTTAAATGAATACTTTTCTCCCTGGGACACTCCAGAGAAACCACCTTGATCTTCCACCCACAAAGTGAGTTCCGCTAAATCCATCCCGCTCAACACCCAGGTTGGTTACAGGCCTGTGCTCTGTCATCACACATTTTAATTTTTTGTACATAAAATAGATTTTAGGGCCAAAGTGAAAGTTTGATTTAAAACCAAGGGCCTTTTAACTATATGCTCAGGCTGTTTTTAATAAATTCTTTTTCTAATGATTGACATTGGGCTGTTCAAATTGTTTTACATTACCCAAAGGTGGTAGGTGAACCACACAACATATATTGACGTTGGCAGGGAAAGAGTTAGCTCAGAAGAACGCCCAGCACGGAGAAAGGCTATCAAGCAAGAAGCAGACGTTATAGAAGACAAAAAAACGGGAGGATACAAAATTTGTACACTGTACACGATCCTTCCAAAACAAAAAGGAATTACGCCTGCATGTTCGGCTAAAACACCCAGAACTACCCACCTAGTCGTTATCGGATACGATAGACAGCAAGAAGAAGGAGGTGGGCCACACACATACTGTAGGGTTTCATAATACTGTATTACATACAGGTACTGTAGAGTTTTTAATATATTTTCCTGGCTGCATCAAATTACCATTAGGCCACCTGCAGCAATTAACCTATGTGTGACCTGAAAAAACTAAAGTATTCAAACTCACCCTCCTTCAACTTGAGTTTCAGATGACTTATTATCAGTCAAACTTGTCTTCATTGCAAGAAAATTAGTGTCATTTGTCGTAACAGCTTCCATGGCAACAATTATATTAGCATCATTCAAACATGTTGGGCATTTAGATACAATCTTCCTGTCATCTCTTATATCTTGTTTCTTGGTTACAATGTTATCATCCAACAAACGTCTGTCCATAGTTAACTTCCATTTCAATTTGTAGCCATCTGTAGGTGACAATTTCTAACCTGCATTTCTATGGTTTTAATTATATTTTAAAATCCATTTACAAGTAGGACTTCACTGACTCTCCTTGGCTTCAGAAATCTTTTAATAAACGTCAGTGGAAAATATGTAGGTATGAAAGAATTTTCAAAGTATCCAGAAGGGGGAAAAATCAATGTCCCTGCAAGCAAGGTGTGCAGACTACCAAATTTCAGCCTAAGAATGATCCAAGTGCACAGGCCTAGAAGTATCTGCAATCAACTAAATTTACCTGTCTACAGAATGAATTTAACCAAATATACTGCTAAAGTGACCCAGTGGAAAACAATGATTACAAATATCATATGATATCATATCATTATACATACTGTACAGTACTCGCTGGTGACACACAATGACTCAGCACAATTCAATAATCATCATGGTGTTGTAACAGCTCCGTCAATAAACTGTTCACCAAATCCACAGGCTTCAGATAGTCTTAACAGGTGTACTACTAGTACTGTCCAACTATCCTCTTTTATAGTCTGCTAATAATTTTCATAAACATTAACACAGTTGGCGATTACAATGTTTCCCAAGTGATCTATTTATGTATCATCATCTACCCACAATTATGAGCATTCCTAGTTTAAAAATTGTTTCAAACAGTCATGATAATTGCAAGACAGTACAGTACCTACAAAAATTACAGAAGTCACAATATCCTTGTACGGTAGAATCAATAACAAGTTGTGTGCTCCTAAATGTATGGTAGATGTGGAGGTAGAAAAGGGTATTAGTGAATACTATAAAAGCTCACTTGAAGTATAATCAAGAGTTTATTGAATGACAATCACAGTATAGATTGTCTGTCTGATTCCTGATAATAATCCGTTCTTGAATATCAATAAAAATAATGAATGAAAATGTATTAATACAGCATCAGTATATCAACAATGATGTATGTATGTACTGTATCATCAGCATGGAAAACAGAAAGGTATTAACAGCAATCAATACAGTAGGCTACAGTACAATAGTAGATATAAAAATATATCTACAACAGTCGTATCAAAGGTGATTTATTTAGAGCAACAGTACAGTAGGCGGTGTCAAAAGACACCGAGGCTTGCGAACTAGCAGGAAAATCTATGTTGATATCAACATGAATGTGCAATCAGTAATAAAATGGTACTGTATGATATCAACAAACACTTGTACCTTGCAACAATCCTAGTACTGTACGGATGGAATTTGAACTGCTACATGGCTAGACACCCGACAAACACCACAATTGGATTTGAGCTCACAGTGGCAACAGCACACAGCCTACTGCAAGTGGTGGAATACTGTATAATATCAAAACTGGTTTTGATAACAGAACAAATACGAATAGAAAAGGATGTGAGAGTGCCAGCAAGAATGAATTAATGTAGTGCAAAAATAGAAAATTAGATGCTGAGTAAGTTGCTGGTGGTTGGAAGAAAATGTAGGCTGGATATAAAAACTACTGTATGGGCAAACTGTTGCATTGCAAAATGGAATAGTGAGCGTGTAATTTAAATTTTATGGTGGTAGACTTGTACAGTATTTATAGTGTCAAATGTAGTACAAGGTCTCTTGAGCTTTCAACAAATAAGTGTTGTAGCTGTACTGTAGAAAAACTAAGGATGGATGATAGTAAATTTAAAGGTGGATGGGTGATAACATTTATCTAAATCATAGGAGTAGAATTTAAGGATGGAAAAGTGGGTTAATAAGGGTGGGTGGAGGGCCATGAAATTAGCTTTAGACTGCCTGGAAGGCTGGGTGGCCCCGCCCACCTCTGCCCACCATCCAGCACTACATCACTACAAATGTCCAATAGAAATAAAATAAAATAAACAGATTTTTTAGTTTCTTTATTCTAGAGATTATTTCAGAACTATTTATAACTTTTATGAAGCACAATGTACCCATATTTTCCCTTCACATTCCTTCTTCTTTCTAGACTTATTGTAGTAATTGTAAAATGTAAGATTTAAAAAAAGCAATGTGCTCCGACCTTCATGAAATAGTAATTTAAAACAAATGTAATTATGATGATCATTTTTACAGCACCGGTATCTGTCCTATGTATATGCCTCACCATGATACCGTAAAAACTCAAATTGAAGCTTTGGGCTGCTTTTTTTTCTTGGCGAATTGGATGGGCTTTTTTTCAAGATAGGCCACTTTTGCAAAGTAAAGAGGGGAGCTTCTTTTCAAAATGAATGCTGTAAATTTGTGGAATTAGGCCTACTATAAAACAATAAATAGGGCCGCTGTAACGTCAATCTGTATCATGGAGTGTATTAACCAGCATTAAATCACCTACTACTGTGTAAACCATGCATGTTTTTAATATATTTTGTTTCTCTGAAATATTCATGTACCGTGTATATACTGTACTATCTCAAAAAGAAGCCTGCTATCTTAAAAAGAAGCCCATGGCTTCTTGGGATGGGCTTCTTTGCGAGGCTAATTTTGCAAAATAAAGGGGCTTTCAATTCCAGATAGGCTTCTTCTCGAGATTAAGCCCATGGGCTTCTTTTCGAGGCTAGTTTTGCAAACTAAAGAAGGGGGCTTTAATTCGAGGTGGGCTTCTTCTCAAGATTAAGTCCATTGAGCTTAAATTCCAGTCAGTACTGTATGTAGCCTATAGTTGAATTGTCTTAAAATATAACCTTATAATAATTATAATAATTACATACAACCAGTATATTAAATATCGATTATCTTCTCAGAAATCAAATAAATACTAAAAATGAATACTGTATATCTTAATTGTTGGAAACCAAACTTAATGTTTTGGAACACTACTGTACTGTATTCTGTACTGTATTCTGCAGAGGCACCAAAAAGTATGTCTCATGGGGGCAGCAAACAGCAAAGTTGATCAAAAAATTATAATAATCAGGCCTGTAATTTGAGGTAACTTGTATTAAAGTTTGTGTGTCTTAAAACGAGGGCAGTATTTAACTTGTAAGAATGCTTGATCTTGAACTTTCAATGAAACAAATGAAAAATAACTTTATCTAAAAAAAAAATTTGGTTATTTGGGAATTAAGGTAATAAAGGGTAGGAGAATAAACCACAACTCGCAGCGTCATAGTGCTGAATTTACTTTGTTGTTGAAGTTTTGAATTAAAATAAAATTTCTTGATTTGAAAATCAATAAAAAAAAAACTTGATTAGAGCGACTGCATTTGTGGAAAACTGTTTTTAGAAATACTGGTAAAAATTAATATAAATTAAACATCTTTTCAAAATATATACACAACTCTTGATATCATCTTACCTCGTATTTCACAATACATTTTTACCAAATTTTGATATACTGTACCTACTTTGAGAATTATCCAAAATTCATTATTAATACATTGAAAATGAAAATTTAACCCTCACAAACCAAATACTGTGAAATGCCCCAATAACAGCTTTTTTCGCACTGTGGCAGCGCAGATAGAAAACTGCAGCTTTTTCACACTGCGGCAGTGCCGATAGAAATTTACAGCAGCTTTCTTCGCACTTTAGCAGTGCCAAATCGGCAGTTTGGCATAGGTACTGCCCTAGTTATCAATGATAAAGGGTTTTTGTGTCCTGAAGACAGTTGACCTTGTAAGAGTAAATCCGGTAGAGTAAACCCAGTGGATGAATGATGGAATGGGTCATGAGCTAAAGATAAAAATGAAAAGCGAGTCTACGAAATATGCTGCCATGCTAGATAAGACTTGCCCCAGTTAGCAGGTTATCGATTGAATTGACAACACAAAAAACTGTTAAATAAGACATGTCCCTACTGTAGAAAGTTCACTAAAAAATCATAACAATCTGGTATATACTTGTACAGTTATTCTGCGAATTGCCAACACAGAAAGTATGGAAAAAGTAGCCAAAAAATCATATACATATACACATATGTAAAGCATTAGACGCATGTTTCAGCTGGGAGCCTATTTTTATAAATAAATGTAGACTTACGCTCAGACAGAAAGTTCAATGATACAGTAGTGTAACTGTAAGCATGCCAATTTATGTTTGAACTGTATGTCAACTTGTCAATATTATGAACAATTACAGAGGCAAAGTAAATTGCAGGCGCGGATCCAGTAGGGGGGCACAGGGCACATGCCGCCCTCCCTTTCGCCTCTAAATTTTATCATTTCATTACTATCAATGTTTTATTGAAATAAGTGCCACTTATATATTCTGAAAATGTATGGTCCCCGTTTGAAAAATTCTGCACTTAACATTGAAATGAGCTTAATACTGAAATAAATAAAAAATAATTTTGTTAATGCTTTTTCATTACTTTTTTAATTACAAAAAAGCAAGTACAATATAAATAAATAAATTTATGTAAAAAAGCTGTGTGGTTGGCAAAAAAGTGATGAAAGGAGCAGGCCTATGCAAGAGGATCTCAGAAAACTAAATAAAACTCAAGAAAAAGTAATTTAGTTTGCAGCGATTTAATGCTCCAGTGAACGTGGATAAAAAAGGAGAGTTAATAACAATGTTGACATTTGTCAGGCTTACTGTAGCCTGCCCACTATTGTTAAACATTGTTTTCTTTCATAATGTATGCATTTTCTTGATGTAGTAAAGTAATCACTTGAGGTACACAGTACCAATCTGTCAAGTGGCCCACACAAAAAGTGGTACCAAAAGTACAGTGGTATAAGGCCTGTGCGGAGAATCCTTAATAGCGCAGAATTTAAGCAAAGAAATCTGTTCGCGCATTTCGGTAAATAAGTGGCGATTTCCATGCAGATTTTGCCGAAAATTAGACGTTGACCTAATCTTAATACTGTATATAACCAATATGCAGTACTGTAGCTACAATTCTATTTTAGTGGCAATTTCTGCGCAAATTTGAGCCATGAGGAGCTCTAAGAGTGCCCGAGTCTGTACAGTACATTGATTCCTTTTTTAGTTTTTTTTTCTGCAGGTAGTGATTAGCAGTAGGTTGCATAGTGATTAGCTTTTAACTTACAATACTGTAGGCTCAAGCTACCTGCAGAAAAAAAACAAAAACATCTTATTTCGGCTGATTGATTAGTATAAGATCTTTTTTGGTCATTGATTAATAGATCTTTTTTGTATGGCCAGCCGTTAATACAGTAGGGCCAATATATACTAATAATGCCTTTATTATAATGCTAATTGATTAATATATCTTTTTAGGTGTGCATTCGTCAGTTTTGAACGGACGTGCAGGAAATTTTGTACACATTAACTAGAGGGGATTTCCAACAAAGGTTTATGGACCCTTTTTTAAGTTAATAATAATAATAATAATACAGTATACTTAAGGCCAACTCAGACAGCGTCGGCCGACGCAGCCCGACGCGATTTGTTGTCGCGTCGGGTCTGTGTGAGTTGAACGCAGACACGATGGTGTGCGTCGGGGGCAGTCGCGTAGAAGAATATTAAA
The DNA here is from genome assembly GCF_011630105.1 of Anneissia japonica. Classification (NCBI taxonomy): domain Eukaryota; kingdom Metazoa; phylum Echinodermata; class Crinoidea; order Comatulida; family Comatulidae; genus Anneissia; species Anneissia japonica. Next base: position 778,254 of record NW_022728493.1, on the reverse strand, counting down.
CATGTTTAATATTTCTCACGACGGCTTAAGACTGTCCCCGACGATAAATCGGGTCGGGCTGCGTCGGCCGGCGCTGTCTGAGTTGGCCTTTACAAAACAAAACAGGATGCCATCCACTAATTATTACACATGGCATGGATGGTGTGATTGGTTAACATTCTAAGGAACCAAAGGTCGTTAGTTCGAATTAGATTTTTAATTTTTGCACATTTTCATTTTGTAAAAATGAACATTCTAATCATTTTAAAATTTAGGTATCTTTATAGCTCTTCCAATTTTTTTTGTCAAATAGAATGAATCATACAAAAAAAAAAGTTTTTAATAAACACCAAGATGCGATTCAAACTCACAACCTTTGGTTCCATGCAACATAGCGTTAACCCACTGCACCTTTATGCAACGTGTCTTGTTTAGTGGTACAGTAGTAATTAATGTCAAACCGCCGAAAAACCAATGTGTACCGTATTTAATTTAAGGGCCAATATACACTTCTGCCACTATTTTTAATACCCTCTTTTGAGATCAGCATCAGCACAATTAAAAAACATAAGTGCGAAGGTGGTGCAAAAATGACAACCTCTGCAAAATACACAGACTTAAGCTGGGTACTGTACCTACTGCGTTGTACAGTGAATCCAACTCCGGCTAGACGTGAAACAAATCAATCACTATGGATGAAACTTGTCGATTGATTGATGTGGATTTTTTATGTAAATTTTATTTTATCTTTTTAATGATGAATGAAACTTGAAATTGAATCACAAATGCTCCAATATCGCTTGTCAGCCTGGGCCAGTGTATAGTACAGTATGCCTACCGTCATATTACATTTCGGTCTTGTCATAGATGTGTGCCTATTGTTTATACTGTACTGTAGTATAATAATTTAGGCCTAAGTACATGTAAGCCTGTATTAATGTCTTTAACGCCAACGGTCATGCTGTACATACATTGTGATTCATGGGTTTCGCCAAAGATAACACAAGAATCGATATAACTCGTATAGCAAAAATGAGGCAGAAATAAATTGGTCCAGACGTACGCGGCGCCCTTCTCTTTCCGCTAATGATGGAAAATTTATCCCTATATCAGTCATACAATTCTAAAGATTCAAGAGTTTTATTGTCTGGAAAACTCAGAAATACATTCCACTGTAGTGTTATAGTAGGGTGCAGGTCAACTCGGCCACAAGTCAACTCGGCCACAGTCAACTCGGCCACAAGTCAACTCGGCCACAAGTCAACTCAGCCACAAGTCAACTCGGCCACAAATCAACTCGGCCACAAAAAGTTCGGCTACAGCCAACTCGGCCACAAGTCAACTCGGCTACAAATCAACTCGGCCACAAGTCAACTCGGCCACAAGTCAACTGGTGCTGTCTCTTATACACATCTACTTGTGGCCGAGATGACTTGTGGCCGAGATGACTTGTGGCCGAGTTGACTGTAGCCAAACTTTTTGTGGCCGAGTTGACTTGTGGCCGAGTTGGATCGAATTCTTATAGTACAAGTGTTAATAATATGCGTCTGTCATTACATTCTCTTGGTTTGTATGCTTGTTTGTATCTTATGGATAATGGCAACGATTTCTAAATCCGCAAAAGGAGGTTATGTATCCACCGTTTTTATGTAAGTTTGGCAGAATTTTTTACATCAAGCCGTACACGCCGCCCTAGTATTTTTCTGTTAACTTCTGTTTCTAGAGTATCTTTGGTTTCGCTTACCTGATGGCTCGTTGTCGATGCATTCCAGTCATCTGTCCAACGCTACGCCGTCTGCTGCTAAAATCTGTGGTTTCCAATGATCTAGGACGAAATGAATCATCAGAGTCTAAGCCTGTGAATGTATTGCCCTCCTCTGCTAAACTCAGCCCCCGTTCATATACCCGCGAAAAATCCCCATGATTATTCTCATTTTTCTGCATTTTTATCAACTTGGCTAGCCCTCGCGCTTCTTGACGACACCGATCGACCAGCTGTTTGTTGATTATGAAAGGCCGCCCTCATTTCTCGTCCTATAATTGGCGTTGAGGGCAGCAACGACCACAGATTTGTCAATCGACTAGCGGTCCATGCGAGCAGCACGTTTCTCGTGGCCTAAAGAAGTAAAGGTAGATAAGTAATTGAAATGGCTGATAAAGTAAAAGATGCCTTTGGAAGACTGGGTAAAGGTCCATCTGGATTAACTACAGGCGTCAAGCTGTTATTAGGTGCTGGAGCATTAGCATATGCAGTTAAAGAGTCAATGTATACAGGTAAATCAGCCCCATCGTTTGTGTGGAGGCTTGCCTATGACTACGCTCCAGGCCTAGCGTAGTCCTAGGCTAGTGCTGTAGTAGTCTAGCATAATTGAGAGGGGTGCAGCACAGTCTGCCCTCAACGAAGCAATAAAATAAGGAAAGAACCATGCTACTGCTATGCCATCATTCATGGTGAAGAATTGATATATGATGCAACACCCTAGACAATAAAAAGGGCCTATCTATTCCACTGACTGATCTACCATGTGAGACGTCATTACTGTTAAACCGTAGAAGAATAAATTGTTTTCACGGAACGTTCAAGAAAACAAAGAATTTTTAATCTGTATCACTGGTAGTATTTTTTATTAAGGCGAGATTTTTTTTTTATTCCTTGTTTTGCGTACTTAGTATTTTAAAGATCATCAGAGAGGAGGGCGGAATAAAAAAAAAATAAATAAAACTTTGTTTTCTTATTTAGCAAATAGTTTTGCAAAAAACATCCAGATGGCGGAGGAAATAAAAATAAAATTTTTTTGGTGAATGTAAAATGGGATGGATAAATGCTTCAGGTTTATAGGAAGAAATATACATAACTTATCTGTTGAGATTTCAAAGCAGTGCAGGGCGTAATAAAAAAATTTTAAAACTTTTATTCCACAGTAAAGTATGTGCGTACGCATGCGTCAAAATTTTAAAATGCTCAAAATCACTTTTTGACTAAATTAGAGTATGTTTTGGGTCATTTTGAGCATTTCGTAATTTTTCGTCCCGCACTCGCATTTTTACGCGCGCGCACATACAGAAGCTGAAATTATCGTTTTTTTTACATGTTTTAGGTTCCTGACACAGAGTGCTACCGTAGCTACACATTGGAATTCTACCCAGGGAGCTGAGTATGTGTTCCATCCATGATGAGTTTGATTCAATGACGGGGTACTAATATTGTGATGCACTTCTGGGCCTTGTTAACATGAAGTGCTATTTACTGTACTTATGTTTTAATTTCAAGTATATCTGTTTTAACTCACTGTAGTTGATGGTGGTCATCGAGCAATCATTTTCAGTCGTATTGGCGGCATACAGCAAGACATTTATTCTGAGGGCCTACATTTTAGGATACCTTGGTTCCAGTACCCCATCATATATGACATCAGGTCTCGGCCAAGGAAGCTGTCTTCCCCAACAGGAAGCAAAGGTTAGAAATTACATACTTTGTTACTATGCTACCGTGCACAGTTGGTTTAGCTTTTTCTGAAGAGAGTTAAGCTTAAATTTTCTCAAACACTGAAGTGGGCTTGCAGTAGAAAATAGTGTATGCCTTGTGCAATGGCAATTTTAGCCTTTTTCAACACTACTTACTTGCCCATTACAACGATCCTGCAGTGATACACAGCTAGGCCCAGGGTTTGTGAAGGCCAAGTTTACACCATGTGCATAAACAATGCTGTGCACACATAAAAATGGCTCTAATCTTAACAAGAACACAAAGGAACCATTCTCCTTGTTAACATGTTGACTGCCAAGCCTTTTTTTTCCTAGTTCCATCATTATGCCAAGGCATAAAGAGCAAGCCCGTAGCAAGAGGGTTCGAAAGAACCCATATTTTCAAGAAATGCCCTTTTAAATTTTTATTAAAAACTACCATTCGCATGGAAGTTGTTGAAGTTCACTCTAAATATTTGAAATTTGGCATTTTTTTGCCATTTCTGGATGTCAGCCATAGTGGGACTGATGTGGGCAAGGTCTCAAAGTGCCTTTTTGTGAAAAATTAGAACCCTGCTTTAAAAATCCTGACTATAGGCTTAATGAAAATCATTTACATCAACTGTACTAGTGAAACACAAACAAACATTTGGTAGTTATTTTTAGATCATTATTTCCAGGTTCTTCCCTGAACCTCCAGGGCACGAGTTTGTGTGGATGTGAACACAAGTCCTTGGCATGGCACCCTGAGTGAACCCTATCAGATGTAAACTCGCATCTCTTGCAGCAAACGTGGCAGCGCCAAGCCAAAGGAGGGCTAAGTCGCACAGACAGTTTTCCAATAAATGCACAAACGTGAAATCGGTCATTTTTTTTCATTTTTTTATCTCAAAAACATACATATAACATTTAACTTTCATCGTACATTTACCTTTCTCTAATTTATAATCGATAAATGCTCTAAAAATGGATTTAATTGAGCTTGTCCTAATGTAGCGTACAGACATAATATCCAGAAATTTCTAGCAGAAAAGATCTCACAGAATAGCCATTTTTCGTACTAGTGTTTTCTTTATCCGAATATGGCGTCAATCCCCGCATGCTGAGTATGGTTAAAAAGGAAATTTAGTAATCTTTCATTTCATTGGTTTATTTTAGTGATAAAAATCCAAGTTAACCAATAGAAGACGATATTTCTCATGTACACAATTTTCTTACGTCATTGACGACGGTTGATAAAATAATCAATGTGATTGGTCAATCTACTTATTGATATGCAGTGTGGGTAACTGCGCATGCTCAGATTGTGATTTAAAGTGCAAACTTTTCAGTAAATGTTCAGCGAGTGCGCCATTTTACGAAAGTGAAATTCAACGACTGTATAATAACGGTGATGTATAACGACAAAGAGATTGCTAATAAGCTACGGATTTATCACAAACGTTTACAGTACATGGAGATGAAACGTGTGCCGAGTTTGATTACGTCATTAATGATTTTTTACTTAGTAAAGAGAATAATGATGATGAAGAAATATCGGATGGCGCCAATGATGAAGATGATGTTGATGATTAAGATATAAATGGCAATGCCAATGATAGCGCCCGCGGCACTGTTACTCTTTCTCTTCTCTCCTGTACTCTTCCTAACGATGGTTGTACGAATCAAGGACCTATGCCTAGGCCCATCAATGAAGACTTTTTATTAGAACACTTATACTGTACCTGCTCAAATGGATCCAAATTTGGAACAAATATAATAAATGAATAATTGTGCCAAGTTTTAACCAATTCTGTAAAAAATAAATACCCATTGCTAACTAGAGAATTAGAGAGCGATTTTCAAAGCCAGTTTTCTCAAAATACACCCTACCAATTATCCTAATTTTGATTGCCCATAACTTCGCCATAACTATCATATCAAAGTGATTTTTTTTTTTGCATTTTGAAGATAATAATGTCTGGTTTCATAATATGTACAAAACTCAATTTTGAAAATTTTGAATTACCCCTCCTTTTGCTTGGCTGTGCCACGTATTATCCCATAATATTCTGTTCATTTCATCAGCAATTTTTTAAAATTCTGAACTCGTGTAAAGATTGTTGTATTTTTTAGATTTACAGATGGTGAACATTTCCCTACGTGTGTTGTCAAGACCACTGAATACCGCCCTCCCACAAATGTACCGACAACTTGGTACGGACTATGAGGAGCGTGTGCTGCCATCTATATGTAATGAGGTACAGTAGAACACCCCTCCTTTGGGATAACCCTTTTCAGGTAACACTCATATTAAGAGAACACTACTTTTTTTTTTACTACGAACGATGGGAAAATACTCTGTTGAAATCACAGCCAACCCCTACTCTGGAGACACCCCTCTATTAAGGGGACATGTCTTTTTAATGAATTACTACCAGGACGTTACACCTACTTAAAATTAAACTCAACTTCATCAAACTTGGTCAAATATTTATTCATCGTATGTACTGCATTCATTCAATGTACTCTGTATGAGTCGAGCGGTCGTTTCATGGGCCTACAGCCATATTATAGGCCCTGGTTCAAATGGCATGCTCGCATATGGCTCTGGAGGTTCAGTAAGTCTTCTCAGATAGGGACTATAAACCGTAGGCCCAGTGTACATCCCAAAACTGAGTATAAATAGCATATTAAATCTGGCAGTATTGTATACTTTAGTAGTACAGGGAAGCCGTAATACTTTTACTTATAATTTCTGTGGTAAGTTGATTCTAGTAAATGACCTATCAATTTGAAACATTTGGAGCATATGTGTACTGATACTGGTTTTGGGATGGCAAACCCCATATAAATGAGAAACAGCTCACTACCACAAAGGTGATTGATTCTTTATACATTATTATATGTAATACCGAATAGATTTTTTCCTTAATTAGGGAGGTTATGCTTATATTTTTTTTAAGTAATTTTTTTTAAGTAATTTTTTTTTTGTATTCAGGTTTTAAAGAGCGTGGTTGCCAAGTTTAATGCTTCGCAGCTGATCACCCAACGTCAACAGGTAAGATGAAAATAATTGTATATTTTGTCATTACTGCACGCGACGGTCGTTAATGCAGCGCAACGCGATGACACGCGTGCAACCGACCGTTTTGGATGACGATCCATGCAGACTGCCACCGACAGTCAGCAGATGGCACCGCATCATCTAGCGCACACCAGAAGCGGAGTTAGACGGTGCGACGGTCGTATAAAACGTCTTACAATGCAGTGGCTGGCCTGGTACAAACTGTACTCTTTTTCCGGTACCCGCTCCCTCCCCTCTGAAAGTGTAAAAAAAATTAAGGTTTTGCAGAACCATTCTCAATTTTTTTGTGAAGTCAACAAAAAATCAATGTACTTGGTTGCCTAAAAATGAATATTATCCATAGTTACATTATAATTTTACCATTATTTTACATAGTACTTGGTTGCTTAAAAATAAATATTATATCCATAGTTACATTATAATTTTACCATTTTTGTACATACTGCATGTTATTTTGAATCAACATTTTTATGCATATGTAAGAGTGTAAAAATTTGTCTACCCCCTCCCTCTAGCGTACTGTTTGTACACGTGTGAAAATGTTCATAATGTTGAACGACCCTTTTAATATGTGTTTTAAAATTGTTTTATAGAACCATGTATGTGTCTATGATGTAACATTGTGTTAACATTATTTTCTGACATAACATAACAACGACATTTACTCATTGCTGAATGCCTCTCTTTCACCTAGAAATTTTGGGCTCATTAGTATATCGAAAATATATAATAATAAATCCAAATTAAATTACAGTTACACAAACAAAACAAACCAAACACAGTTGACTTCATAATTTTTAATGCACGTCTAATCAGTGTTTGCATATTCTGTGGCAGTAATGGTTTTTAATGGACTTTTCATCACATACTAATGATGAAGATATTATCTGGTGTTTTTTAACAATCATCATGTCAATTTTAGTGTTTTATTGTAGCTGTGAGGCCCGTTTGTGATGCTTAAAACCAATGTTATATTAAGGATAAAGTAATCACACGAAAATAAAAGTTGTGTTTTGATTATCATGATCAATATAATCATCACCAGTTCAAAATAATCACTAATGGCATCATCATTATCACTCAAATTATTAATATTTATTTTATTATTATTTATACAAATTTTCTTTTGTGTAAAACAGCTAGAAATCGGTAAGTTTTGACTAATTTTTGGCTGGTTTTCACAAAAGAAAATGGGTTTATATATAGACAAGAAATCAGATGAAGTTATTGATTGTTGTTAACACGTTGAATTCCAGACCTTTTTTAAAGTTCTTTCCTGTGAGCCAAAACAAATTTTTATGTACAAACATACTTTTCTGAAATTTTATCTGGCATATCATCAAAATGATGCATCTAATAAATTGGTGGGAAAATAGGGGGGAGGATTTCAAAACTGATATTTCTAATGTTGAGTATAATAGAGACATTTCTTGAGCTAATATATTGATTTTTGCCAAGGTCAGCAAACATTCTTTCAACAAGTATTGAATAACTCCTGAGGACGTATTAATTATTAATGGCAATTAAGACGCGACAGTAGAGTTATTGTTATCATGAGCAAGTTTTGTATTCAAGCTTAAATTCTATTTTATATATTTAAAAAAATACTCAGTCTACTCAGTCCCAATAAAGTTAGGGATGAGGGTTATACAAAGAACCAATGGCCAAATTTTCTTTGATAGTTACTTGCATATCAGCCCTCCAGCTGAAACAGGGATTGCCTAGTCATGCATGGAATTATGCACAAATTATAATATTTATTACTAGAAATTGCAAATTGCAAGTGAAGTGCGAAGTACAACTGCATATAAATGTTCTTCAAACAAAATTATTTATGCGAGTCAAGTGAAAATAATGAATAATAAATATATATCAAATAATATGAGACACGAACCATTGTCTATATTAGAACACTGACGAGCTGACGTAGAAACATAGTAAAATAAGCGTTGGTACCGTGTATGCCAGTCTACAACAAGCGTCGCCTAAATGTAATAATTAGCACGATGATATAGGCTAGTAAATAAGTTTGACTGGGTTCGTAAATAATATTGGCCTCAAAATATTGTGGCTGAGACATGGGCCGATTAAACTTAGAAATAGGAAACCTAGAAATATAGTAAAAACGCTGAATAGTAATACTCGAGCATTGCGACATGCGGACGTTGGTACGTGTAGGTTAGTCTACAAACATCGCCTAAAGTAATTGATTTTACCCGGCAGAACGAAAGAAGGAAGCTCTGCTTTTCTGTCGTCTTAGGCCCTCGTTTTTTGACAAACAATGACATTTCAGAGGACAAATTGCTGTCAAGAATATGAATTGGCTGCTTCGCAGCAATTATTATTATTATTTAATTATTATTGTTTATTATTATTGTTTATATAGCGCCTTTTCTTTGTAGATGCAAAGTGCTTCTTTTCTGTGGTCATTGGGTCCACATGCTTAAATGTTGCTGGTAATCGGCACAGGAGCAGGCAGCTCCTCCAGGTACCCATTTACTGTATACTCCTGGGCAGAGAGACGGTTGGAAGACCAAACCATTTCTGCTGCGCCAAACCGCTTCTACAAATCAATTTCATCCAGTATTTTTCACTCTATCCCAGCGATCTATTTATTACCAAGTTATGCCCAACAAAAATAAATATAAAGCATCTTATCAAAAACCACAAGCAATGTAGCTGGTATCTGGTTAATGTAATTAAATAGCTGAATTGCTACATAATCATAATAATAATAATAATAATAAGAATGATGTTATTGTTAGACTTATATAGAGCATATTGTTAAGCCTTCTATGCGCTTCACATTATCATTACTCCGGTCATTGGATTAAATGCCTATGGAACACAAACTCATGCTCCCAGGGGGAATATTCCATAATGTTGCAGCAGCTACATCAGCGCATTTTGGCATTTAACCCTACCAGGTTCCCACTTATACACCTGGGTGGAGAGAAGCAATGCAGATAAAATGCCTTGCCCAAGGACGCTTGTAAGTGAAATGCACAGCGAGGGATTGAAACCCCAACTTCGAGGTTGGGAAACCAAACCGTTCCTGCTGTGCCAAACCATTTCCACTACTTATTAACATGCTTTTCTAAACACATCAAAATATTTTAATCTTGATGTATGCCAAAGAGTATTCTTGCATGGTAAATCATGTGATGAGTATCGCACAGATGAAACTCGACTGAAGCCACCGATCCTAGAACTCTCGTGAGAAACCAGAGTAGATTGTTTGGGAGCGGTGTTGGCCAAAGTCTGCACACCTGCTGTAAGGTCAGATTGATACAAATCAGGACCGAAGCACAGAGGGTCAGCCTAAGACGTTTCTGGCCTGGATCTTTTGGTCGGGACACATGGGTTGGTGAGAGAGAGAATTTTTTTGTGAGGGTTGGAACTTGGTTAAGTAGTGATCGTGGTGTCTTTCATAGACACCACGATCACCACTTAACCAAGTTAAGTAGTGATCGTGGTGTCTTTCATAGATACTGTATGTGCCCTTATCTTTGGTAATCTGATGGTTTTTCATGCAAAATATAAATTGGTAAATTATTATTGAATGTAATGATATCACACGCAGAAGCAAGTACACTTGACAACTACTCCTCAAACAATGTTAAAATTATTTTTGGTGGTTTTTTTAATAATTTGCAGAATGACTACTTTCTGCTGACTTACAACAACAATGAATTTATACAAGTTTAACTATTTTCTTTGGGGATTTTTCAGGTCAGTTTGCTAATCCGACGCCAATTGACGAATCGAGCAAAAGACTTCAACATAGTCCTTGATGATGTCTCAATTACTGAGCTTAGTTTTGGAAGGGAATATACGGCTGCAGTAGAGTCTAAACAGGTTGCTCAACAGGAAGCCCAGAGGGCGCAATTTCTTGTAGAGAAAGCAAAGCAGGAACGACAACAGAAGGTGGTGCAGGCTGAGGGAGAAGCTGAGTCAGCTATTATGATATCCTTTTCATTCAATATATTGTGTATTTTTTTTTAATTAATTTTTTTGTTTACATAGTCGTCACATCTGTCAGAATTTAGTAAGAGTTAATAACAGATGATCACATTGTTGGTATTTTTATATAATATTTATAACTTCTTTCTTGCATGTAAATCATATGATGAGTATTGCACAGGTGAACCGCGACAGATACCAGTTCATAAGCCACCGAGCCTAGAACTCCCGTGAGAAACCAGAGTAGATTGTTTGGGAGCGGTCTGTAATCTTGGTGGGTGTTGGCCAAAGTCTGCACACCTGCTGTAAGGTCAGATCGATACAAATCATGACTGAAGCACAGAGGGTCAGCCTAAGACATGGCTGGCCTGGATCTTGATGGTCAGACATGTGGGTTGGTTGGGGAGAGAGGGTTTTGTGAGGGTTGGAACTAGGCTAGGTGGTGATCATGGTGTCTTTCGTAGATATGTGCCTTTATCTTTGGTAATCTGATGGTTTTTCATGCAAGCCAAAATTTATAAATTATTGTAGGATATGTTATTTTAATTATTTTATTTTTTTAATACAAAATAAGTAAAGTAAAATCTTGGAAATAGATCATGCTCCATGAACATTCTCATTTTGTGGCTTTTACTTGACACCAGGCACTTTTGGGTCATAAACAATAGGGCCTATCACAAAATATCCAACAGTTCTGTGCAACAAAGGTATTGTTTGTATTTTTCAGCTACAATTTTCAATTTCCAAAACCTTACATATACTAATAAAACTTTGAGAAAGCATAATGAGAGAAGAGAACAGAATATAGTACTAGTAGGCCTAATCTAAGCCCCTAGGACCTAGGCTATGCTTGAATTGCACTGTGATTGCAAAAAACACAGAATGGCTACGACCGTTACAGAAAGCCAAATGTATGCGTATACGTATTCGTTCGCATGTGAAACTTCTCTATTGGCAAACTTCAACCAGTTTCAACTAAATTGTAACCACTGACAATCTCCCACCTAATTCACAAAACATTACTAGCTTTGAGATGATCATCTCGCTATTTTTTTGTACGATGATGTAATGTAATTGAATAAATATGTAGCTTTTTTCCGAAGTCTCAAAGCACTCGAAGTGTGGCCTAGCTCGTGCAGTAACTTGCTTCTCCGCTAAGGATGTCTGAGCTCCAAAGATGTACTGTGTTCTCTAAGGTGCATATGAGCCAAATTGTGCACACTGTGTCTACAGTTTATAGTCTTTATCCGATCCAATGGAGAATCACTTGTATGGCATGAGCTCAGTAGTTACAATAGCATTTACTTTAAGCATACTGGTTTATTTTGATCATTTTATTTAATTTTCATTTACTTTGTGTTAATCCTTAATGTTTCTGTCCACCTTGGAGAGGCCATCTCTCAGAACCCTGGCTACCTGAAGCTGAGGAAGATTAGAGCTGCTCAGAACATTGCAAGAACTGTAAGTACTTGAAGCTGATACAGTGTAATTTTTTACCAGCTCTGGTAAACTTCAAAGAGTTAGTCTGGGAATCTACATTTTCTTTTAATTTAATTTAATTTGTTATCAGCAATAAATATTTTACATATTTCTAATATTTCAGGTGGCCTCCTCTCAGAATCGTGTATACTTGAACGCTGGCAGTCTAATGTTGAACGTCTCAGATAAAGAGTTTGATGAGTCAGCGAAAAGAATCGAAAAGAAGAAATAGAGCAATATACAGATTTGTTATATCAATAATTCGACATTTTGGCATTAGACAGACACCTAAAGATGTCAACTTTCATCTACTAACTAATCATGAAATTATCACTACTTTTACTTTTTTCTATGGCATACTTTATGAATGATATAATACAGGCCTCCCACTAACTAAAGACCCCTCCAATTATAGACCATATTTCTGTGGTCCCATATTAACAAATGTTTTTTATCTTTATTATTCTAATTAGACCAAAGCTGCTAGATACCAAGGAAACACCGGTTCCCAAAAAAGGTCTTTAATTGGAGGGAGACCTGTATTGTTTTAATTCTGAATATACTTACATAATTTCATTATATTTGTTCCATTTCATTTACCATAAGGAAGATCTTGTGTCCTGAATTGATATCACATAATATGGAAGTTAATACCTGATTGGTTTTTACAAAAATAAACCGCTTTAAGTGTATCAATCGCCAATAACCTTTGTAATTTTTTAAAGAATTTTGAATGTTGAAATAATGGAAAGTTATGCGGACATTAAAATTCATATGGAATGTAATTTGTGTTTTTATATTTTTATTTAGTATATCAGTGTGTTACCTATTGTCTATACAGTAATTGGAAGTTCACGAAGACACTGTATAGATGGAATATGGCCATTATAGCCTGGTTTCCATAAAATCACTACGTGCTCTCGCCAACTCTTTCGGTGATGCTGATTGGTCCGTTGAGTCAGTGAGCATTCCCGATTACGTCAGGGACAGCTACGCAGTGCAAGGATTGCAGTTAAAACGCTGTAGCGATTCTTTGGAATCAGGCTTTACCCACATTTGCATAAAGATGCGTCACCAATGATCAGTGTTCACCTGAGCAACAGCATAGGGAATACCCATGAACTTCATTTTCATTCTATTTATCGGCAGTGTCACTACAGTGTACAGATACGATAGTATCAGTATACAGTACATAAAGCATACAAGACTGATCAACATTTAAATTTCTACTCTCATCATCCACTCGAAAACGCACAATTAGTCCTTTTTCAATTCATTCATTAGGAATCGGTGAGTGTGAAACACGTCCCCCAACTTTGGTTTGAACACGAGGAGCGACCATTTTCTGTCTCTGCACAAGCAACTTGATATTCACAATCTTGCATGTTCTTAATGCATTGCAATTGCATCAGACCAATTTATAATATTCCATCTTTAGGCATTTAACGACAAGGGATCTTCAAAAGACTCTTTCCTTTATAATAATTCTTTTATAATCATGATACAATATAGAGATGCAGAAAACTCTGAACCGTCTATATTAAATAGACCTATATAATTATGGTATTTCTATTTACAGTATATAGTATGTTATTTCTATTTACAGTATATAGTATGATATTTGTATTTACTTGTATATTATTTGCAGTTTGCCTTGCAAATGTGGACAAACTGAATGAATGTGTAAATCAACCAATTTTTACGCATATCTTAGAAGATTGGTTTATATTCAGTGACCCTCTTAAAATTAGATAAATGAAAAATATTTTGATGCTTTATCTCATCAGGCCTAGTGGCTGGAAATGTTATTTTTTTCCTTCGTGTTTTTTTTTTTAAATACAAGATTGCCGCCACAAAAACCGTTGAAAATCAAATACTTTGTTTTATAATTCCACTTCTCAATCAAAAATGGTAAAACTTTTGTGTCTAATCATAGGTTATTGTTCCCCTGCGTTCAATAAACATGGTTTCAAAAAGCTGGGATGGCAGCCATTTGAAATACAAGATGGCCACCACAAAAATCGTTGAAAACCAAATGTTTTGTTTTTATAATTCCACTTGTCAATCAAAAATGTTTAAAAAATTAGGTGTCTACTCATAATGTTATTGTGCTCTCAGAGTCCAAAATATGGTTTCAAAAATTAAGGATGGCAGCCATTTTAAAATTCAAGATGTCCGCCCAAAAATATTTTGTTTTGTTTTTATAATTCCATTTCCCATCACAAATGATTATTGTTAAAAATGAGTTATTGATATACAATATTTAAATAGATAATTATGGTGGGTGGGGGGGTTGGTCTTTGGTTTCTGCTTGTTTGTGCTGATGTAGTGAATCTGTGTCTGGTGGCAATCTTGCAAGTGACTTGCCTCTGTTGTGGTTTGCTATTATTATCATTGTATATAAACTTTAAGACTTGGTAAGTTTTTCAATTGTTAAGTTTGTTCGAGCAATAGAATCGCCACAGGATTTCAGCAGATTTTTGCATCTTCATTTTCCCGAAGAGCCTTGTCCAAAAAAGACAAGAGTTGCTATAACAGCCGGCCATAAGATGAAGTTTAATTATGATTTCTGCCATTTGATGACTACCAAGCCATACAATTACAATCAACTCTGTCATCTCACTATTATGTGCTACATCAACACATTTTCCAAAAAGCACTGTCAATTCAAAGTAATTAAACTCAACTTTCTTTAATAAATCCTTGTATTCTCGACTTGTAATTACTCTTTTCTTTATGGATGGAAAATGGTCTTGTAGTTATATGTGTATTAGGTATTTTTTGACCATTTGATCTCCGTTCCCTATCTGATAAAGACAGTAGAGTGATGACAAAACAAGTGAGGATTCGTCTTCTGATGACGTGAAGTATATTAACATAGTTGTGCTAATGATTTTCAATTGTTCCAGTGAGTTTACACAGTTAATAAGCGTGTACTGAAAATTGATTTGCGTCTCTTTGTTAATCTAACCAGACATTTTTATTGTATGGTATAAAATAATACTATTCATTTCTGATAATTATCACATTTTGTATTTTATAAGCCAAAATGTGAACATAATAATGTCTGACTGGAAATAAGTAAGACTGTAATCCTTTTTGAAATAATTAGTTTGTTATTTATTGAACTCAGAGTGTCCAATAAATCAAGAAGTGGAATTATATAAACAAATATTTGATTTTCAACGATTTTTGTAGTGGCCATCTTGAATTTTAAAATGGCTGCCATCCTTAATTTTTGAAACTATGTTTTATTGAACTCAGAGAGCACAATAGCATATTAGTAAACAACAAATATGTTACCATTTTTTATTGAGAAGTGGAATTATAAAAACGAAATATGATTTTTGAAGATTTTGTGGTTAGACACACAAAATTTACCATTTTTGATTGAGATAAGGGGAATTATAAAAACAAAATATTTTATTTTTTGGCGGCCACCTTGTTTTTCAAAATCAGCCATCCTAGCTTTTTTATGAACACTGAACACAGGCGGCACAATAACATGTGATTAGACCAAATTTTCCATTTTCAATTGATGATAATTGGAATTACCAAAGTATTCGATTTTCAACGGTTTTTGTGGCGGCCATCTTCATTTGTAAAAGGCCATCCTAGCTTTATGAAACCATGTTTAATGAACTCAGAGGGAGGGCACAATAACATATGATTAAACACCAAATTTACCATTTTTGATTGAGAAGTGGAATTACATACCAAAATATTCAATTTTCGACGGTTTTTGTGGCAGCTACCTTGAATTTCAAAATGGCTGCCATCCTAGTTCACCCCAGCTCAATTTTGTATTTATACTCTAGTGATGCTAAATCAGTAGAGAAACCTTGGTCCCCGAAAAAATGGTCACAGGGGCCCTGATTTTCACTATCGACCAACTTATATAAGTAGGCCTAGTGATACCACTAGTTTACGTTGACGCAATCTCGCCATGACGTCATGATAATAACAATTTAAGTAAATCATCTTTATGTTTGTGAAATAAAAATGCTAATGTTTTGTCTGCTTCCTATTATCTCCATTCTCCCTGGTCCTGTTTGGTCGTAAATTAGACGGGTATTTCCACTCACAATAGTGTAGTATATACTTGCACAAAAGTGAAATTCAGAAAGAGGGGAAAGGAAAGACCGCTAGATTGATTTTAAAAGTAGGCCTACCTATACATGCAAAGTAGAGTGACTGTTTTAATTTTATCTTATTTGTTTTTTCATGGCTTTAATAGGTTACAAGCTAATAAGTAGATAATAAATCATTATTTTATGAATGCTAGTTTGCACGAAATATATAAGCGGGCATAATTATGATTACAAGTATAAATTGAAAAAAAATCCTCCCTAAACTTTTCTAAATTTAAAAGTAAAAAA
This sequence comes from Anneissia japonica, assembly GCF_011630105.1. Classification (NCBI taxonomy): domain Eukaryota; kingdom Metazoa; phylum Echinodermata; class Crinoidea; order Comatulida; family Comatulidae; genus Anneissia; species Anneissia japonica. The sequence goes on along the minus strand of NW_022728493.1, from coordinate 761,922 downwards.
AATAGAAAATCATATATGCTATTTTCGGACAACTAGATGTGCCATAATTATTTTTCTTACCTCAGCCCCAACCATGGTGGGGCTGAGTTGGTACACTCCATCTGTAAAACTCCCTAGGCCCCCTATATTTCTAATTCCTGGATCCGCCACTAAATTTTGAAAATGTAGTAAAATCAATTAGATACGACTTTAAAAGGGCTATATACACCAGAGCTTCCGGGGGCTTCGCCCCCTACCGGTACCTGAGGGCCCTAGGTAGCTCCCTGACCCCGAGCTAAAGCTTGGGCTTTCCACACCCCCGCAACGCCCTCCCCTCGCCCATGGCAATCCTGGATACGGCCCTGGTGCTCATGACTCCTAAGTGGAGACAAACGAGGATAACCTGTCCATACCCAAGAACAAAAGCGATAGCCTCTAGTTTGTAAATGATAAACATGAAGCCTAGGTAACATTGATTTCTGTGTAATCAATTGTGGCTCGATTAGACATATTTATGTCAAATAAATATCGTACTGAGAGGAGTTGACTGTTTCGTGTTTCCATTTTTTCAACATGTTTCAGAACGTAGTGCAGACGATCGGTGTTATTTTGTGTGTTAGATATTCGTTTGCCAATGGTAAGTGTTTTGTTGTATTCTAATATTTTATTTTATTTTTATTTTATTTCAATTCTTTTTATATACTTCTACACTATTATAAAATACATCTATGGAATTATCTTCTTTGCTAAGATTGTTATACATGTTATACATACATGACATAATTCTATGTCATGTACAACAAATATCTCAGAATGTATTATTTTGACAATAAAGTTGACTTGTATCTTGTATCTTGTATCTTGTAAGCTAGGTAATCTATTGATTAAACCATTTTTTGTAACATTGACTCTGGCAAAAGAAATTGTGAAAAATTCAGTAAAGGTATTACGGTACCTACGGGGTTTAACAGAAATACCAAATAAAGATGGTAAGTAATTACCATAGATACCATTAACACATTTAAATAAAAATGTTAAATCCAGGAAATTACTTTTTGGAACATTACATACCCTTGAAACAAATTTAACGAAGCGGCGTTGAGTAATGTCAATTTTAGAGGCTTGTGTTGAACTGATGCTGTTAAAAATAACTGTACAAGTTTCAACTTGCGGTCTAACTAAGGAATTAAACAGAGGGATATGGGTATTTACATTATTAATATGCCAGCAATTTCGCTTGACGAGTCCTAACATCCTATTGGCTTTAAAATAAATATGTTTAATATTGGCGTTAAAATTAAGCTTAGAGTCAATAATTATGCCAAGATCACAATGAGAATTTACATTGTCTAAAGTATGATTACAAATACTGTATGGAAATAAAATTTTGTTTTTATTAATACAGATATTTAAAACTTTACATTTACTTCCATACGCCAAGTATTGCACCATGGATTAAGTTTAGGTAGATTATCTTGTAAAAGGCGTGAATCGTGCATATGATGTTAAATATCGGTTGCTTGTTGGTGGCCTTTTAATGCGTAGTATAACACAGCTCCTTTTAGTTCACTGCAAACTTTTATTCACACAAACTGTACGTGGGTTACAATCAGCTAAACTCCAGGTTTCAGATGTTAGAGAACCCTTTTTGAGTGGAGTCAGCTCGGCTCTGTACTTTTCTTCTGTGTACTCCCCTAACTACTAAATTGAATCTAACTACTGAATCAGTGATATGGGGGTGTTTGCCTGTTATACCTTAGGTAATGGGGGTGTGTCTCAAGTAAGTCACCCCATACCGGTACTTTTAGAGTTTCTGATTGCATCATAGAGAAATTCTTTCTCTATGGTTTAGTAACATGTTTACCAAAAAACTGCTAATTAAGATGTATCACAAACTTCAGAGTAGGCTCAAAACTGACAATCATAGATTCATAGTGTGAGAAAGGCCAAGTCCAACTGACTAGGGTAAATTTATACAATGTCCAGTTATATTATTAGATTATCTGTATACTCAAGTTGACCATTAAAACTGTCAAACTAATTTAAGGCATTTATCAGGTGAAGGGTATCGATTCCAATGGTTATACAAGTTAATACCAAGGAGGTATAAATTGAACCTTAATACTACATTACAATGAGATATTAATCTAATCAATTTCAAATCATCAGCATAGAGTAAACAATGTGAATTGAAATTCGAAGGTAAGTCGTTTATGAAAAGGGTAAAAAATAAAGGTCACAATAT
>NW_022728493.1:753374-759483 GCF_011630105.1 Anneissia japonica | reverse complement strand
AGATGTGTATAAGAGACATACGTGTGTGTGTGTGTGTATACATATGTGTGTATGTGTGTATATATAGGTCTACATAAATATACATACATATTTAATGTCCAAATTAATTTTGCTACGTACAGTGTAGCAACGTAAACACAATTTAAGCTAATTTATATATTATTTACTACTGTACATCATACGTATTTGTTTAGGTTTGATACTGAGTTTAATTTCATAATACTATGATTACCTTCATAATCACAAGTAATGGTTTGCTTCTTTTTTTTTTTTTTTGCTACGTAGCAACGTAAACACAATTTAAGCTAATTTATATATTATTAGGCCTGCTTTATATCATACATATTTGTTTATGTTTGATACTGAGTTTAATTTCATATGATTGGTTTTGCTTATTTATTTCATTTAGGCACCGAAATATCACCTTATGTATACATCGATCTCGAGGATAACTATATTGTGCAACGAGTTGTAATAACCAACAGAGGAGATTGTAAGTAGCTACATTTAATACAAACAGTAGACCGCTTGAAAAGCAACAACTATTTTACATCATTATACAGTTTTCAAATAATAAAGAGTATACTGACTTTACTTTACAGGGGCGGATGCAGAAGCGGTGCAGACGGTGCGATCGCTCCCTCTCCCCCTATATTGTATTAAGAAAAATAATTGTATTGTATTGTTAATATATTACTTTTATAATTAAAAATATAGTACAGGTAAGATTTTAAAAGTATGGAAGTCCAATTTCCAGGTACCTTGAAGTCCATCTTCTAAAAATTTTCGCAGCTCAGTCTCAACCATAGTGGGGCTGAGGTGGTGTAGATTCTCACGCACCACTTACCATCAAATTCTGCATCCGGCCTAATAATAAATAAATAAATAATTAATAAATTAGTAAATAAAAATAATAATTATTACATCTGTAATAATGATGATAGTAATAAATTACTAGTAAGGAATGATATTGATAAGCATATTGGCATTTGCAATTAGAATTAGAAACCTTTCTTTTTACTGGATACCCAATCAATGTGGGGACATTGTTCTTCCTTGGGGTCCAAATAACAAAAACTTAAATTTCATACAAAGATAAATGACAATAAAAATTATAATAAAGAGTAACAATTATGATAGCAGTAATAATTAACTATCATAATGAAAAATAATAACTATAATAATGATGCTGCTGAGGATGATAATGGTGATAATTATGATAATGACAGGCAGACAGGCCTAATGATGATAGCAGTAATGTTATTTTTCAGTAAACAAGTATACACACAGGCCTAGCCTAAGTTTTGACGACTCATAACTTTTTCTAATGACAATCAGCGCATATTGCCGTAAAATTCAGTGTTTATCCTAATTTAGGTTGCCAAGACCGACTGATTGGCGGTGTCGTCAGAATTGGACTGTATGCAAATGACGTAACATCAAACACACCATGTGGACAACCAGTGACGTCAGAGGAAGTGTCTGCCAGCAGGGTTATTGTCAGAGAATGTGATCGCAGTATGATGGCTAGATTCGTCAGCGTGTCTATTGAACGGGAGACGAGTATCGCATTGAATCTTTGTGAAATCGAGGTATTTAGAGGTAATTAATTCTTAACGTTCTAATGTAGACTTTTTTACAAATTATATTTGTTTACAAATTTTAAAAATGAAAAAAAGCAATGTAGACCTTTGATCAACTTTTCTATCTTTTTATTAATTAATTGGCCCATGTATGAATAATTATATAAATACAAAACACTATTTTATAATGCATTTCAAATAGAAATTTGTTAAACGCGCTTCACATAAATAATGATAGAATACAATAATACCATGTAAAATAGGCCACTTGACTTTTGTGCTGCCAATTGTAGTTTGTCCTTTTGGCGTGATATCGCCAAAGGACAAACTACAATCGGCAGCGCAAATGTCAAGTGGCACAGTGCTAAACTAAAGTGGCAGCACACGCATTCGAGTTTGCACTGCGCCACTTTACTTTTGTACTGTTGCGTCACTTGACTTTTGCGCTGTGCCACTTGACTATTGCACTTGACTTTTGGCGATATTGTATGGAACGCCAATTTTGCATCAAAAAGGAAATAAACTCATTTTTACTAGGCCTGTATCACTACTATTACTTTGTTGTCGTCGGGGACATCCCCCTATCGGGGACCTCGGCCACTCCTCGGGAAAATCCTGGTGCCACCCCTGAATCAAATTGTATTTAGACAAAGATAATTCCAATTCCATACACATTCTGAACACTATAGTGTAGCCTAAGAGCATGACTTTTTCTTTCTTTTATTGAATGTTCTTCTTGGCGCCTCATAGTAATCTGCCTCGGTGAGACTTATTTATACGACATGTTTCGGGCATAGCTGCTCATAGCCCATCATCACGTACAAAGAGCTGTAACATAAACATAATACAATAAACCATTCACAGTAGGATAAAATAAAAACAAAAGACAAATCACTGCCTTAAGGGCTATAATAACAGGCACACCCCAGAGGGAACCAAGCAAAGCAAAGCAGAAAACAATACAGCACAAAAGGTACGGGAAGTGATAGGGCTACAATGCAGTGAAAGACACAATTTAACTGTATAGTAAGATAATTCTTTTCATATTTGTACACTCCAATGGGAAGCAAGTTTCCAATTGTTTATGTAGATAGGAATTGAATACTAAGGTGATTTAAAAAGGAGGTAGAACATACTAGCAATCTACATACTAGAAGATTACATTGTCACCCTGCCTAAGAAGCTACTTTGAACATCGAATCAGCGGTAAAGAACAAAGGCGCGTAATAAGATGTGCATCCTAAACGTTCTACTTAATATGGAAAAAACAAAGTATATAAAAGCTGGATAAAGGCCTAGGAACCAAGAAAAAAATTAAGTATATATAAATGAATAGTCTGATAAGTAATCTAAGTCTTTATTTAAACCGTTAATATAAGAATTGGTTCTAAGATTTACAACGCTGTATTAGCCCTTTGTATTTATACAATACATTTTTAAATAAAGCCTAACCAAATGTATAGTGCAAACTTGGCTTTCGAATTGGACGTTCCTTCACTTCAGGAACGGGTGCCCTGGCTCCCTGTCTCTTATACACATCTTTTACTTTTTAGCTGTTGCTTATCATTTTTGTATCTCTACCGAGATCCAGCCATTGTTTCCCACAGCATTGTTGTTTTTCAGTATTTTGCCTTTCTATATATATACATATATATAATTATATATATATGCATACACATACACACATACATTCATATACATATATATAATATATATATATATATATATATATATATATATATTCACATTCATACAAATATAAGTCGAGGTTTTGTTGTTTAATACAGGTTTTTATATCGATTAACGTCTTTAGACCGTGGTTAATTTTCGCCTATAGCTATAATTAAATAGTGTCGAGAAAAGTGAGACATTCAAGTCATTCAGACCTTTCTTTACCCTATCAATAAGCGTGTTCTTATACACCTTGTTATCATTAGCTTCACAATTAAGTAAATATGTATAGAACTTCCTAGAGTTAGAATCATTAAAATATTTGTGACAAGAGATCGAGCTGGGATGACAAAATGATGTCTTTATTAATCTTGGGCAAATTAACAGCATGTAATCGGGGTGTTATTATTTATAATCATCATATACTAATTTGACTAAGGACAAAATTTTGTGCCGATTTACTGTCCAGACGCGTGCACATGTTTCTGGAAGAATGATAAGCTCGATCCAGCGCAGTACGGTTTTGTGACTGGGCGTGGGACCGCTATGAACATTGCTACGGTTAATGATGTAATAACTTACTGTAGTAATAATGGTTCGCCAGTATACGCATGTTCTCTTGATGCAGAAGGTGCTTTTGATGCTATTCCCCACAGCATCTTATTTTCTAAACTTGCAACTTTTACACGTTAGGGAGACTTATCCTCTCCATTGATTTTTAATCTGTTTTACAAGATAGATCACTAGTCTTAATAATCTTGAATGTGGTGTAAAAGTTGGTAAAACATCTTTGAATGTTTTCTGCTATGCTGATGATGTTCTAATAATAAGCAATAATATTACAAGGCTACAGACGTTGATTAATTTTGTTTTTGCCAACGAGTACATCACCAAGAATGGCCTGAGATTTATTCTAGCGAAATCCGATTGTGTTATTTTTGACAAGCATTATTTTCCCCCTGCTCCCAGTTGGAGTATAGGGGAATACTTGCTCAATGTTTCCGATTCTATCACATATCTCGGTGTTGAACTCTGCGGTAAACTTGAAAGTGATATACATATTGCTCATAGAATCCGCAAATGTCAACGTTTATTCCTTACAAGGTATTGGTTTGTGTAAAAAGGGGACTTCAGCTGACGTAAAGTCAAATGTTTGGAAAAATAACCTCTCCCCAATTTTAAGTTATGGCTGCCAATGTATCGACTATCGAAGTCGCTGTGTTCTAAGCTCGAAAAATATCAAAGTAAACTTAATAGAACATCTCCCGGTTTTCCAAACTATTACAGAAATTGAACCACCAACTTATTAATTGCTCTTGAAATTTCCAAGATTTATGACGTTAAGAGAGCTATGAAACTTGACCTTGTATTCTAAATGTTTAATACTTCTTTCATTTCCAGAAGGTTTTACTCACATTTAGTTAACTGCGAAGCCAATGGTGATGCCACATACAAGAGTACTTTAATTGACAGAGTAATGTTAATTTGTAGGGATAATTTGTTTTCATTTGCGAAAGTTTTTCTTGATAAGCATTACTCAGTCTTCTGTAAAAAAAAAAGTGTAAAAAGTCACTCGGTAATGGAATCTCAGACAGTATCAGTACTATTTACATTATTCTGAAAATTATAATGTTGACCTCTTGAGAGGATTTCTACCTTCTTTTTGATGTCATATGAGTAATTTTACTGGTACTGCGTGTGGGATTCAGTTTCATGAATTGTTGTTCTGGATTGATCTGGTTAATGGATTGTTTTTTATTCGATATTTGTTTGCTTTTCTTCTGTATTTTGTCTGTATTTTTGATGTTCTACTTCTTGGAGGTGTTTCTTGAATATATAAATTGAAATATATCGAGTTCCTATTTATGTCCATTAAAATATCGTTAAAAAAATAATTTTACAATAACACGAGTCTACACATTTATTGAACGAGGACCGGGACGAGGACTCCATATGCTAAAAAAGCAACATATGAGAGTTCATTATTCAAATTACTTTAATACAGTACTGCGAAAGGAGAAGCAGAGAATTTAAAATAGATTATAAAGTGACCATGTTAATCACTAAAATAAGTAAGTGCGTGACAATAAGAAATAAAATGTGTACATCCATCACAGCTTTAATACTATAAACAAAATTATTATTGACTCGTGTTCTTTATTTAAAAGGTAATCTGACTTTCATTTGTAATGGTCTTTCTAAAATTATAGGCGTAGCAATATTCAATATTATGCGTTGGAGTGATGCATATATATGACAATACTTGCAGGTATTTGGCCGACTGGGCTTCACAGAATTATTATTTATATGATACTCCTGGGAGAGATCCATAGGGGTAATAGTCGTTAACGATCGGACCCATCGGACCCCCCCCCCCCCACATTTCAACTTATGTAATTTATACAGGAGGTCCATTTTTCTCTGCAAACATCTGGACCCACCCAGCCTCGCAAAAGGTCGAGTCCTTTTCTCGAGTTAATAATAATAATAATAATAATAATAATAATAATAATAATAATAATAATAACAGTAAAGCAAATAATAATAATAAATAATAATATATTATTAATAATGTGTTTATTTTCATTTTGATGCCAAATTGGCGTTCCATATAATATCGTCAAAAGTCAAGTGGTGCAGTGCAAAAGTCAAGTGGCACAGTGCAGAAGTCAAGTGGCACAGTGCAAAAGTCAATTTGCGGAACACGCATTTGAGTTTGCACTGCGCCACTTGACTTTTGCAATGCGCCACTTGTGGTTTGTCCTTTTGGCGTTCCATATTAATTAATTAATAAATGTCCCTGAATATAATAAGTTTTATAAAGTGTAACAAATTCATGGCCATAAATACAAGAA
>NW_022728493.1:745138-752914 GCF_011630105.1 Anneissia japonica | reverse complement strand
GCCTCCCATAGTATTCAAACTCCTAACTGATCCTGTTGTTTAAGGCGTATGTACAGACAGCAGAAAATCACAGTTTTAAATACTGGTATTGTTGGGCCGATTTTCCGCAGTCACGGATTCTTCTTAAACGACAAGACAGAATCTACTAAGAGAGCTGGGAGTATATGTATGTGGTTAAGTATGTATATACCAATGCATATTATGCCCTTATATTACAGCTAGGAGCATCTTTTACGACAAGTATGAGATTGCAGCAAACAAAAAATCTCCGACTGCCGCGTACATAATCAGGAGCATATTTGCTGTAAGTCCCGGCGCATGCTCATTGGAATGCAGTAAACTTGATAAATGTAGTTCATTTTCGTTCAATACAATGTCAAGTGAGTGTCAGCTTAGCACCAGTTCGGGTCAAAGTGCGGAACTGCAGGATATGGACAGTGTCGATGTTTATGTTGCGACGTCATCGGAAGTCATATGCAGCAATTGGAATTAATAGGAAAACAATACAATTTCTTGTAATTACAATATTCAATATAGGATTACCTGTAGTTTTGATCCAGATCTATTGTAGGATGTGCGTAAAGCTGGACATATAGATCGCCGACTGTCGTCGAACGAACGACGCAATTCCAAGAAGAACACAACATAACACGTTTTAATGACAAAAAAAATCCCCTCAGTCTGCAATTTACCAATTTAAATATTAGGATTCTAATTCTTACATGCAAAAGGGTGTGTTTTATCAACCATAATTAAGTTCAGTTTCTTGTACAGAAGTTCATATTAGAAATTATCAACCTCAACCATTTTCGTTCCTACTATCCCAAAAGATACTAGCCCCCTCCCCCAACCTCAAAATTCACGGTCAAGTAATTAAAAATCATCTTATATCACAATATTTTAGCTAGAACCCCTCACCTAATCATTGAGCCCTAACTTCACCTTCGTCGAAGGTCCTCGACGAGAGCAAAGTGGGCGTGGACGGGTGCCGATTAAAATGTTTCGAAAGTGGGGGGGGGGGGGGCCTGAAAATTATGACAATTTATGGGTTTCAGAGGCTTATTTATATATAGATACCGGTAGTCTACTAATATGTAGAAAATACTTTTCTACATAAGATAATTTTTTCTCTCCGACGAATTGTGGTTTTTCTTTTTTTTTGTGGTTGGGGGAAAACTGGGGAGGGGTGCAAGAAAATATTCTGGAAGAATATCCCCCCGTGTCCCCCACCGTAGCGTCGCTATTGCTTTTTTTACACAAAATGAGTTATACTTTCAACTGCTTTCTTAGAGACGCACATAATAAGATAGTCTGGGTTCCAGGCCCTAATTTTGGGTTACTCACTATTTATTGCGCTTATTGCGCGCCATACCTAATTATTTGGCGTCCATACACAATTTTTCCCCGGATTATTCTGTTTAAAAAGTAACTTTGTTGTTGGTGCTGCTGTGCACAATGAGAAAATAATAATAATAACAACAATAAGGGGTGGACTTGTGGCAAGTCTAATAATACGGTAGAAATCAACAAGAACATATTATTTAAGAGCAAGAAACCTAATTAAGCCTTTGTTAATGAGTATTGTATCTTACTATATTGCTTCTATATGATTTGTTTTAATTATATTATTTTTATATTATTCTTTAACAGTATCCATCTCAATGAGGATACATTTATGACAATTATGACACCATAATAACGAGAGACAAATCAACTAACAAACCTAATTGTTTTTTTATGTAGAAAATATAGATATTGTTGTATTATGTTTGCTATTATAACGATCATAATAATATTGATAATGGACAATTGAATAGGATTTATGATGCAACTGATTAATTGTTCCAATTGATAGTGTTTATGTTTAATTACCGTATTTATTCGAGGGATGACGCGTTCATTTATTTATTTATTGGTGTAAAATGGAAACGTGTGTACTCAAATAAACTCCCCTTAATTTCACAGTAAATGTTAACTACAACACACAATTACCTTAAAAATGTGTTATTGTGTTATTATAACGATTACTGATTCCAAAAGAAAAAAAAATGAAATTCTACCGAAGTAGAACATTAATAAAATGTGTTGAGAATGATTTTGCTTCCATTAGTTTTGTTTACATTCAGTTAGGGGGCATTTATTTTGAGGAAAAAATTAACACTATGGGCGTTTATTCGAGGGAAGCGTGTATTCCAAATGAGGCTCTGAAAAGGGCGTTTATATTAGGATGAATACAGTATACGAAGGCCAGGAAGCGTTTATTGCAAATAAGGCTCTGAAAAGGGCATTTATTAGGATGAACACAGTATATACAATTTTTTCAATGTATTCTCATATTGTATGATAAAACTTCAATTTTGTTTTACAAGATTGCAAATAAAATAAAATTTTAAAATTTGAGCTTCAAAGCCTTTTTTTTATCATTCTTTTTTTGTGGGGTCCAAATTTTCAACCTGGGAAAATGGCCCAGTGATATAGACATAGTAATGGGCCTACATTGTTTAACACACCAATCAATGGAGGAGAGCAAAAAAGTACAAGATTCCACCAATTTGGGTCAAGCTTAGAAGCAAATTCACAATGAAAAGATATAAACTAATAATAAAATTAAACTTTAAATAAGAACATATGATTAAAAAAAAATTAAATATTAAAAGTTATGATTGATACATTTCTAAATAATTGATTTTCATCTGTTTTCCAAATAATTTAACATTTGTACACATTTTATCACCAACACTATTCCATAACTTGGGTCCGTTGAACGTTATAAAAAATTGACCTTTCCTAACTCTTAGAAAAGGAACATGGGGTAAATTTTTGTTCCTTAAATAATAGTCATGAGTACTTTTAGAAATTTTAAAAATGGCAAATGTAGAAGTTGGGAGTTGACCTTTAACATATTGAAACATAAAAAGAAGAAACTTGTACAAAATCTATAATTTTCAAAATACCATACCAGGAAATTATATTTTCATCAATCATTGGAATTCAGTGTGTTGCTTTCTTTACGGGTCATTGTTTTATTGTACTAGAAATGCATTTTTGAGTGTGATACCATTAATACATATCTATAGGTGGCATCCTTTAACATGACAAACATATACACATGAGGCTCTACATAAACTACAGTAAGCCATAACGAGTCTTATGGAATGGAGTTGTTTTGTCGTGAGAAAAATCCTGGAATCTGACACGATTTGATCCCCTGAACCTATGATTTGAAGGTGGGCATCTTAAGCACTCCACTGCTTTTATCGATTTTCACATTAACTTTTAATCCTCAAGAACTGGTAGTTAGCGAAACTGTTTAGACCAAAAAAGTAAGTATACGGTGTTACCTAAAGGGAATTGTTCAAAAGGGAAGAATTTCTGATGTCTAGAAATGTTGTACGATCAAGAACTGCTGTCATCCTTTCTGAAACTGGCAAATATCTTCCATTAAACGTTGGAACTGCACAAATATTATGGTTGAGGTTTAGTAAGAACTGTCAGAAATATCGAGTTACAAAAAACAACTCACTTGACAGAAATGATTGCAGAAAATAATTTCCTTGACAGATTAACGAATAGGTCTATGCTGAAAATTGGCTGGAAACAGTCGATTGAAAATAAAGAATATGATTGTAAATGATGCTCTATCATCCACGACGACGCCCGTGTGTTTTGATGTCAGAACCAGTTGCGACTTAACCCGGTTTGACAAAGAAATAATAATTTATAGCATAGTATGTACATAATAGTTTTTAAAAATATCAAATTATTTTTGACCAACATATAATAGAGAACAAGATCATCGCAAAGGCATAACACAGTAAACAACGATCAAGGATTATCAAAAGTGAACGACTTCTCTTTTTCATTTTAAATTTTCAGATACTGGACACTTATTTAATAATTTTGGACACAATACTATTCATGATGCATTTCAATTCACCAGTCCTGCAAAGAATAGATAACAATAGTTAATGGAGAGTTATATAACACGATTTGATAATATTCGCACTTGACGTTTATACTTTTAAAAGTTGGTGTTAAACGTTAATGACCAATAAATAAATAAAATAAAATAATAGAAATTAAATATTCATGCTAGCAGTTGAAAAAGAAACAAATTTTATTACAATTTGGCCATGTGTTATCAACAAGATAAATTATCATTTTTCATGTCATTAAAAAAAAAGATGTAACAGTATAATGTTGTAATATTATGTAGGCCTATGTTGTCACCAACGTATGAAACTTGGAGCATGGAGGTATAAATAGCTTTGAGACACAAATAAAACGCGCATGAACTTGAGCACAATCGAGGTTGTCATTGGCTATGTTCACACCATAGAGCTATTAAGGCCGTTTTCCGAAGGACAAACATAATCGCGCAAATCGAAAATACGCATGCGCAGTTTAATTTTCATCACGAGATTCTCAATTGCGCATGCATATAGATATAGGATTCGAGGATTAAAATTCGCCAAGAGGAAAAAGGCCTTTAAATAACTAGAATTATGACCAGTGGAGGACCGTCAAGGCAAGCAAGGTATGCTGCATACCCAAGCATAAAACTCCAAAGAAAATATTTTGTTGTGCCTTTTTTTGTTCTATTTAGTACCCATTGGTAAACATCTTTTATACCAACCTTATTTGAGTTAATTGCTATTTTTATTGGAATATCTAAGTTGTATTAGTTTTTCAGTATTTAGGTCTTTTGGTGGGATATGAATTCTTCGGCCGCGCGAGATTTATATGGAGCGCCAGTTGGGCATTTCTCCACACGGCATGCTGTGGCGGCGTATGCCTAACTTTAAGCCTTTGCTAAACTAAATAATTGCTGTCATGTCGCACAGTAATATTTACGTATTTATTTTAGGTATTGTATGTATATACAAAACAAAACGCAAAACAAAACGCATTTTTTACTGTATTTTTATTCATATTTCGTCAATTTCCTTTAACCACAAAATATAATTTCGTCAAATAAAATTTAGAATGATACACGTGCACAAATTTCTTCCTTTATCCACAAAATAAAAAGTTTTTTTAAATAATTTTATTTTTATGTCTGTTGTCTGTTCATGTTATCTTTTCATACATCATTAAAGCCAATAAATTAATTAACTCAACCAAATATTTAATTTATTTGTGATTTAAAATTCAGGTCTTTCTATTTACACTACTGAAGTAAACAAGAGCACATGTAAAAAGTGAGATCTATAATCGATAACAAGCAATCATGTTTACCTTTAACAATTATTATCGTCAAAATGTTTAAAAATCTTGCAAATATGTTGCTTGTGTTAACCATGGTGTAAGTGGCAGCGCAAAGCTTGTCATGTTTAATTCGTTACGATTTTTACACAAATTATATAAATTTATCACTGAAATTTTAACACACTATTAATATTAATTGTTGCGACATGTTCTGTGTGTATAGGCCTATCTGTAACAATGTAAGCTTGAGTGTTTCTGAATTTGAGGTTAAGAAACAAAGCACTCAAAGGGCGCTCCATACATTTTTGGTGTTCGACAGGGCGCGGCCGAAGGTGTCGGCGGCCGAAGTTGGCCTAATTTTATTTTTTAATTTATTCAAAAAAGACCTCTAAGAAGGAGAACATAAAAAATACGGAGGAAAATACGGAAGAAAAGCAAACAAAAATCGAATAAAAAAAATTCACCAACCAGATCATTCCAGAACAACAATTCAGGAAATTGAATCCCACGCAGTAGGCCTACCAGTAAAATAACTCATATGACATCAAAAAGAGATAGAAATCCTCTCAAGACGTCACCATTATAATTTTCAGAATAATGTAAAATAGTACTGTCTGAGATTCCATTACCGAGTGACTTACACTTTTTTTTTACAAAAAGAGTGAGTATTGCTTATCAAGACAAACTTTTCAATTAAAGTACTCTTGTAGGTGGTATCACCATTGGCTTTGCAGTTAACTAAATGTGAGTAAAACCTTTTGGAAATGGAAGAAGTATTAACAATTTGGAAGACAAGGTCAAGTTCTATAGCTCTCTTAACGTCATAAATCTTTGGAATTTCAAGAGCAGTTAATAAGTTGGTGGTTCTATAATAGGAAAACCGAGAGATGCTTTATTAAGATTACTTTGACATTTTTCGAGCTTAGAACACAGCGACTTCGATAGGTCGATACATTAAAATTGGGGAGAGGCTAGTTTTCCAAACATGTGACTTTACGTCAGTTGAAGCCCCGTTTTTACACAAACCAATACCTTCTATAATATGTATATCGCTTTTAAGTTTACTGCAGAGTTCAACACCAAGATATGTGATAGAATTGGAAACACTGAGCAAGCATTCCCCTATACTCCAACTGGGAGCAGGGGGAAAATAATGCTTGCCAAAAATAACACAACAGGATTTGGTTGGATTAAGTCTCATCAGGCCATTGGTGATGTACCGCACTCGTTGGCAAAATTAATCAACTTCTGTAGCCCTGTAATAGTATTGCTTATTATTAGAACATCATCAGCTTAGCAGAAAGCATTCAAAAGATGTTTTACCAACTTTTACACAACATTCAAGATTATTTAAACCAGTGCAGTACATAAAATGTACATGAATTTCAAAGAAACAAAATAAATTTAAAACACCCTGGGTTTATAGTTTAGATGATTTAATGCAAGTTAATACACTCCATGATACAGATTGATGTTACAGTGACCCTATTTATTGTTTTATTATAGTAGTAATTCCCTAAATTTTTAGTATTCATTTCAAAAAGAAGCCCCCTCTTTAATTTGAAAACAAACCGATCTTGAAAAGAAGCCCACCCAAAGTTCGCAAGAATAAGAAGAGGCCAAGTGCTTCAAATAAAGTACTGAGAAATGGAAAATTCGAAATCGATCTCGCGCTACGGCACACCACAACGCTCGAGATTCAACAGGTAGTTCCTAAATACAACTGGTTCAGCCGAGGGGGCGTGGCATCGTATGTTGACGTCATGCATAACTTTAGCTATGTTTTGTATTAAACTCCTCGACAAAGTATGGGCCCTGTCTGTAATCACACAGCATAGCAAAATACAGTCAGTAATTCCTTCATAGGACAACCAATGTAAGAAAAAATAAGTTGTCCCTGTGTGGTTTTTTTTTCCAAAAATTAGTATCCCTGGAATGTTGTCAATTCATGGGGCCTACACAGAGTGAAATAATACATAGGCCTAGTTAGTCTTATTTTAGCGGTAGGCGTAGGCCTAAATCAGAGAAAGAAATGAAAACATATATGGGTGTCTAAAAACGAAGACCGAAGACCCGAAAAACGAAGACCCACATTTTTTTTTCTCTTAATCGTGATAAAATAATGAAATAGATGCTTGGCAACTGTTTTATAATGATTTAGGAATACTCTCAATAAAATAATTGAGAAATAATTGGAGGTTTTCGGGTCTTCGGTCTTCGTTTTGTAGACTCCCATATAGGGTGTCTATAAATATGAAATATATATATATTGAAATATTTAAGCAATATGATACAGCAAATTATATATATAACTTTTTACTACCATATCGTACGTCTATTTATGTGTTAATTGGTTATCGATGAAGTACTGGTCCGTATAAAAAATATACTATACAACTTTGTTATGAAAAGATACTATACTCAAAATCGTATTATTCCATCTCAAGAATGATTAAAACTCAACTTTTTGTTAGCCTTTAAAGTTCTGGACAAAAAGTGATCCTTAGTTCCTCTTGAATTTGATAATGTTTTAAATTTCTAAGAACCTTATTCTATTGAGTACAAATA